>NW_027478682.1:456109-713670 GCF_051014685.1 Ptiloglossa arizonensis | reverse complement strand
AACCATTTCCTAGCTTCAAACTCCCATATGTAGCGAACGGATTGACCTAACCCAAAAATTCCTATTGCATCTGAAAGTAGAAACTCGCCCGATTACAACGGTACGTGTATTATCCCCCTAGGCCATTCTGATTAAGCGACTGGAGCAGCAGAAGTGCGAAAAATTTGTTACCTTCTCAACCATTTCTTAGCTTCAAACTCCCGTATCTCGCGAACGGATTGACCTAACCCAAAAATCCCTATTGCGTCTGAATGTAGAAACTCGTCCGGTTACAACGGTATGTGTATTTTTTCCCTTGGCCATTCGGGTTAGGCGGTTGGAGCAGCAGAAGTGCGAAAAATTTGTTACCTTCTCAACCATTTCTTAGCTTCAAACTCCCATATCTCGCGAACGGATAGACCAAACCCAGAAATTCCTGCTGCGTCTGAAAGTAGAAACTCGCCCGATTACAACGGTATGTGTATTTTTTCCCTAGGCCAATCTGGTTAATCGATTCGAGCAGCAGAAGTGCGAAAAATTTGATGCCTCCTCAACCATTTCTTAGCTTCAAACTCCCATATCTCGCGACCGGATTGACCTAACCCAAAAATTCCTATTGCGTCTGAAAGTAGAAACTCGTCCGATTACAACGGTATGTGTATTTTTCCCATAGGCCATTCTGGTTAAGCGTTTGGAGCAGCAGAAGTGCGAAAAATTTGTTGTCTTCTCAACTATTTTTTAGCTTCAAAGTCGCATATCTCGCGAACGGATAGACCAAACCCAGAAATTCTTGCTGCTTCTGAAAGTAGAAGCTCGCCCGATTACAACGGTATGTTTATTTTTTCCCTAGGCCAATCTGGTTAAGCGATTCGAGCAGCAGAAGTGCGAAAAATTTGATGCCTTCTCAACCATTTCTTAGCTTCAAACTGCCGTATCTCGCGAACGGATTGACCTAACCCAAAAATTGCTATTGCGTATGAAAGTAGAAACTCGTCCGGTTACAACGGTATGTGTATTTTTTCCCTAGGCCATTCTGGTTAAGCGGTTGGAGCAGCAGAAGTGCGAAGAATTTGTTACCTCCTCAAACATTTCTTAGCTTCAATCTCCCATATATCGCGAACGGATTGACCTAACCCAAAAATTCCTATTGCTTGTGAAAGTAGAAACTCGTCCTCTTACTAAGGTATGTGTATTTTCCCCCTAGGCCATTCTGGTTAAGCGACTCGAGCAGCAGAAGTGCAAAAAATTTGTTGCCTTCTCAACCATTTTTTGGCTTCAAACTCCCATATCTTGCGAACGGATTGACCTAACCCAAAAATTCGTATTGCATCTGAAAGTAGAAACTCGCCCGATTACAACGGTATGTGTATTTTCCCTCTAGGCCATTCTGGTTAAGCGACTGGAGCAGCAGAAGTGCGAAAAATTTGTTACCTTCTCAACCATTTCTTAGCTTCAAACTCCCGTATCTCGCGAACAGATTGACCTAACCCAAAAATTCCTGCTGCGTCTCAAAGTAGAAACTCGCCCGATTAGAACGGTATATGTATTTACCTCCTACGCCATTCTGGTTAAGCGACTGGAGCAGCAGAAGTGCAAAAAATTTGTTGCCTTCTCAACCATTTCTTGGCTTCAAACTCCCATATCTCGCGAACAGATTGACCAAACCCAGAAATTCTTGCTGCTTCTGAAAGTAGAAGCTCGCCCGATTACAACGGTATGTTTATTTTTTCCCTAGGCCAATCTGGTTAAGCGATTCGAGCAGCAGAAGTGCGAAAAATTTGATGCCTTCTCAACCATTTCTTGGCTTCAAACTCCCATATCTCGCGAACAGATTGACCTAACCCAAAAATTCCTGCTGCGTCTGAAAGTAGAAACTCGCCCGATTACAACGGTATGTGTATTTTTTCCCTAGGCCGTTCTGGTTAAGCCTTTGGAGCAGCAGAATTGCGAAAAATTTGTTGTCCTCTCAACCATTTCCTAGCTTCAAACTCCCATATCTTGCGAACGGATTGACCTAACCCAAAAATTCGTATTGCATCTG
The DNA here is from genome assembly GCF_051014685.1 of Ptiloglossa arizonensis. NCBI lineage: Eukaryota > Metazoa > Arthropoda > Insecta > Hymenoptera > Colletidae > Ptiloglossa > Ptiloglossa arizonensis. Next base: position 711,650 of record NW_027478682.1, on the reverse strand, counting down.
AAAGTAGAAACTCGCCCGATTACAACGGTATGTGTATTTTCCCCCTAGGCCATTCTGGTTAAGCGACTGGAGCAGCAGAAGTGCGAAAAATTTGTTGCCTTCTCAACCATTTCTTAGCTTCAAACTCCCATATGTCGCGAACGGATTGACCTAACCCAAAAGTTCGTATTGCATCTGAAAGTAGAAACTCGCCTGATTACAACGGTATGTGTATTTACCCCCTAGGCCATTCTGGTTAAGCGACTGGAGCAGCAGAAGTGCAAAAAATTTGTTGTCTTCTCAACCATTTCAAGGCTTCAAACTCCCATATCTCGCGAACAGATTGACCTAACCCAAAAATTCCTGCTGCGTCTGAAAGTAGAAACTCGCCCGATTACAACGGTATGTGTATTTTTTCCCTAGGCCATTCTGGTTAAGCCTTTGGAGCAGCAGAATTGCGAAAAATTTGTTGTCTTCTCAACCATTTCTTAGCTTCAAACTCCCATATGTAGCGAACGGATTGACCTAACCCAAAAATTCCTATTGCATCTGAAAGTAGAAACTCGCCCGATTACAACGGTACGTGTATTTTCCCCCTAGGCCATTCTGGTTAAGCGACTGGAGCAGCAGAAGTGCGAAAAATTTGTTACCTTCTCAACCATTTCTTAGATTCAAACTCCCGTATCTCGCGAACGGATTGACCTAACCCAAAAATTCCTATTGCGTCTGAAAGTAGAAACTCGTCCGGTTACAACGGTATTTGTATTTTTTCCCTAGGCCAATCTGGTTAAGCGATTCGAACAGCAGAAGTGCGAAAAATTTGATGCCTCCTGAACCATTTCTTAGATTCAAACTCCCGTATCTCGCGAACGAATTGACATAACACAGAAATTGCTATTGCGTATGAAAGTAGAAACTCGTCCGGTTACAACGGCATGTGTATTTTTTCCCTAGGCCATTCTGGTTAAGCGGTTGGAGCAGCAGAAGAGCGAAATATTTGTTGCCTTCTCAACCATTTCTTGGCTTCAAACTCCCATATCTCGCGAACGGATTGACCTAACCCTAAAATTCCTATTTCATCTGAAAGTAGAAACTCGCCCGATTAGAACGGTATGTGTATTTTTTCCCTGGGCCATTCTGGTTAAGCGTTTGGAGCAGCAGACGTGCGAAAAATTTGTTATCTTGTCAACCATTTCTTAGCTTCAAAGTCCGATATCTCGCGAACGGATTGACCAACCCCAAAAATTCCTGCAGCGTCTGAACGTAGAAACTCGCCCGATTACAAAGGTATGTGTATTTTTTCCCCAGGCCACTCTGGTTAAGCGTTTGGAGCATCAGAATCGCGAAAAATTTGTCGCCTTCTCAACCATTTCTTAGCTTCAAACTCCCATATCTCGCGAACGGATTGACTAAACCCAAAAATTCCTATTGCATCTGAAAGTAGAAACTCGCCCGATTACAACGGTATGTGTATTTTTTCCCTAGGCCATTCTGGTTAAGCGATTGGAGCAGCAGAAGTGCGAAGAATTTGTTACCTCTTCAAACATTTCTTAGCTTCAAACTCCCATATATCGCGAACGGATTGACCTAACCCAAAAATTCCTATTGCGTGTGAAAGTAGGAACTCGTCCTCTTACAACGGTATGTGTATTTTCCCCCTAGGCCATTCTGGTTAAGCGACTGGAGCAGCAGAAGTGCAAAAAATTTGTTGCCTTCTCAACAATTTTTTGGTTTCACACTCCCATATCTTGCGAACGGATTGACCTAACCCAAAAATTCGTATTGCATCTGAAAGTAGAAACTCGCCCGATTACAACGGTATGTGTATTTTTTCCCTATGCCATTCTGGTTAAGCGACTGGAGCAGCAGAAGTGCAAAAAATTTGTTGCCTTCTCAACTATTTCTTAGCTTCAAAGTCCCATATCTCGCGAACGGATAGACCAAACCCAGAAATTCCTGCTGCGTCTGAAAGTAGAAACTCGCCCGATTACAACGGTATGTGTATTTTTTCCCTAGGCCATTCTGGTTAAGCGATTGGAGCAGCAGAAGTGCGAAGAATTTGTTACCTCTTCAAACATTTCTTAGCTTCAAACTCCCATATATCGCGAACGGATTGACCTAACCCAAAAATTCCTATTGCGTGTGAAAGTAGGAACTCGTCCTCTTACAACGGTATGTGTATTTTCCCCCTAGGCCATTCTGGTTAAGCGACTGGAGCAGCAGAAGTGCAAAAAATTTGTTGTCTTCTCAACCATTTCAAGGCTTCAAACTCCCATATCTCGCGAACAGATTGACCTAACCCAAAAATTCCTGCTGCGTCTGAAAGTAGAAACTCGCCCGATTACAACGGTATGTGTATTTTTTCCCTAGGCCATTCTGGTTAAGCCTTTGGAGCAGCAGAATTGCGAAAAATTTGTTGTCTTCTCAACCATTTCTTAGCTTCAAACTCCCATATGTAGCGAACGGATTGACCTAACCCAAAAATTCCTATTGCATCTGAAAGTAGAAACTCGCCCGATTACAACGGTACGTGTATTTTCCCCCTAGGCCATTCTGGTTAAGCGACTGGAGCAGCAGAAGTGCGAAAAATTTGTTACCTTCTCAACCATTTCTTAGATTCAAACTCCCGTATCTCGCGAACGGATTGACCTAACCCAAAAATTCCTATTGCGTCTGAAAGTAGAAACTCGTCCGGTTACAACGGTATGTGTATTTTTTCCCTAGGCCAATCTGTTTAAGCGATTCGAACAGCAGAAGTGCGAAAAATTTGATGCCTCCTGAACCATTTCTTAGATTCAAACTCCCGTATCTCGCGAACGAATTGACATAACACAGAAATTGCTATTGCGTATGAAAGTAGAAACTCGTCCGGTTACAACGGCATGTGTATTTTTTCCCTAGGCCATTCTGGTTAAGCGGTTGGAGCAGCAGAAGAGCGAAATATTTGTTGCCTTCTCAACCATTTCTTGGCTTCAAACTCCCATATCTCGCGAACGGATTGACCTAACCCTAAAATTCCTATTTCATCTGAAAGTAGAAACTCGCCCGATTAGAACGGTATGTGTATTTTTTCCCTGGGCCATTCTGGTTAAGCGTTTGGAGCAGCAGACGTGCGAAAAATTTGTTATCTTGTCAACCATTTCTTAGCTTCAAGGTCCGATATCTCGCGAACGGATTGACCAACCCCAAAAATTCCTGCAGCGTCTGAACGTAGAAACTCGCCCGATTACAAAGGTATGTGTATTTTTTCCCCAGGCCACTCTGGTTAAGCGTTTGGAGCATCAGAATCGCGAAAAATTTGTCGCCTTCTCAACCATTTCTTAGCTTCAAACTCCCATATCTCGCGAACGGATTGACTAAACCCAAAAATTCCTATTGCATCTGAAAGTAGAAACTCGCCCGATTACAACGGTATGTGTATTTTTTCCCTAGGCCATTCTGGTTAAGCGATTGGAGCAGCAGAAGTGCGAAGAATTTGTTACCTCTTCAAACATTTCTTAGCTTCAAACTCCCATATATCGCGAACGGATTGACCTAACCCAAAAATTCCTATTGCGTGTGAAAGTAGGAACTCGTCCTCTTACAACGGTATGTGTATTTTCCCCCTAGGCCATTCTGGTTAAGCGACTGGAGCAGCAGAAGTGCAAAAAATTTGTTGTCTTCTCAACCATTTCAAGGCTTCAAACTCCCATATCTCGCGAACAGATTGACCTAACCCAAAAATTCCTGCTGCGTCTGAAAGTAGAAACTCGCCCGATTACAACGGTATGTGTATTTTTTCCCTAGGCCATTCTGGTTAAGCCTTTGGAGCAGCAGAATTGCGAAAAATTTGTTGTCTTCTCAACCATTTCTTAGCTTCAAACTCCCATATGTAGCGAACGGATTGACCTAACCCAAAAATTCCTATTGCATCTGAAAGTAGAAACTCGCCCGATTACAACGGTACGTGTATTTTCCCCCTAGGCCATTCTGGTTAAGCGACTGGAGCAGCAGAAGTGCGAAAAATTTGTTACCTTCTCAACCATTTCTTAGATTCAAACTCCCGTATCTCGCGAACGGATTGACCTAACCCAAAAATTCCTATTGCGTCTGAAAGTAGAAACTCGTCCGGTTACAACGGTATGCGTATTTTTTCCCTAGGCCAATCTGGTTAAGCGATTCGAACAGCAGAAGTGCGAAAAATTTGATGCCTCCTGAACCATTTCTTAGATTCAAACTCCCGTATCTCGCGAACGAATTGACATAACACAGAAATTGCTATTGCGTATGAAAGTAGAAACTCGTCCGGTTACAACGGCATGTGTATTTTTTCCTTAGGCCATTCTGGTTAAGCGGTTGGAGCAGCAGAAGAGCGAAATATTTGTTGCCTTCTCAACCATTTCTTGGCTTCAAACTCCCATATCTCGCGAACGGATTGACCTAACCCTAAAATTCCTATTTCATCTGAAAGTAGAAACTCGCCCGATTATCACGGTATGTGTATTTTTTCCCTGGGCCATTCTGGTTAAGCGTTTGGAGCAGCAGACGTGCGAAAAATTTGTTATCTTGTCAACCATTTCTTAGCTTCAAAGTCCGATATCTCGCGAACGGATTGACCAACCCCAAAAATTCCTGCAGCGTCTGAACGTAGAAACTCGCCCGATTACAAAGGTATGTGTATTTTTTCCCCAGGCCACTCTGGTTAAGCGTTTGGAGCATCAGAATCGCGAAAAATTTGTCGCCTTCTCAACCATTTCTTAGCTTCAAACTCCCATATCTCGCGAACGGATTGACTAAACCCAAAAATTCCTATTGCATCTGAAAGTAGAAACTCGCCCGATTACAACGGTATGTGTATTTTTTCCCTAGGCCATTCTGGTTAAGCGATTGGAGCAGCAGAAGTGCGAAGAATTTGTTACCTCTTCAAACATTTCTTAGCTTCAAACTCCCATATATCGCGAACGGATTGACCTAACCCAAAAATTCCTATTGCGTGTGAAAGTAGGAACTCGTCCTCTTACAACGGTATGTGTATTTTCCCCCTAGGCCATTCTGGTTAAGCGACTGGAGCAGCAGAAGTGCAAAAAATTTGTTGCCTTCTCAACCATTTTTTGGTTTCAAACTCCCATATCTTGCGAACGGATTGACCTAACCCAAAAATTCGTATTGCATCTGAAAGTAGAAACTCGCCCGATTACAACGGTATGTGTATTTTCCCCCTAGGCCATTCTGGTTAAGCGACTGGAGCAGCAGAAGTGCGAAAAATTTGTTGCCTTCTCAATCATTTCTTAGCTTCAAACTCCCATATCTCGCTAACGGATTGACTTAACCCAAAAATTCCTATTGCGTCTGAAAGTAGAAACTCGTCCCCTTACAACGGTATGTGTATTTTTTCCCTAGGCCATTCTGGTTAAGCGTTTGGAGCAGCAGAAGTGCGAAATATTTGTTGCCTTCTCAACCATTTCTTGGCTTCAAACTCCCATATCTCGCGAACGGATTGACCAATCATAGAAATTCCTGCTGCGTCTGAAAGTAGAAACTCGCTCGATTACAACGGTATGTGTACTTTTTCCCTAGGCCATTCTGGTTAAGCGGTTGGAGCAGCAGAAGTGCGAAAAATTTGTTGTCTTACCAACCATTTCTTAGCTTCAAACTCCCATATGTCGCGAACGGATTGACCTCGCCCAAAAATTCCTATCGCATCTGAAAGTAGAAACTCGCCCGATTACAACGGTACGTGTATTTTCCCCCTAGGCCATTCTGGTTAAGCGACTGGAGCAGCAGAAGTGCGAAAAATTTGTTACCTTCTCAACCATTTCTTAGATTCAAACTCCCGTATCTCGCGAACGGATTGACCTAACCCAAAAATTCCTATTGCGTCTGAAAGTAGAAACTCGTCCGGTTACAACGGTATGTGTATTTTTTCCCTAGGCCATTCTGGTTAAGCCTTTGGAGCAGCAGAATTGCGAAAAATTTGTTGTCTTCTCAACCATTTCTTAGCTTCAAACTCCCATATGTAGCGAACGGATTGACCTAACCCAAAAATTCCTATTGCATCTGAAAGTAGAAACTCGCCCGATTACAACGGTACGTGTATTTTCCCCCTAGGCCATTCTGGTTAAGCGACTGGAGCAGCAGAAGTGCGAAAAATTTGTTACCTTCTCAACCATTTCTTAGATTCAAACTCCCGTATCTCGCGAACGGATTGACCTAACCCAAAAATTCCTATTGCGTCTGAAAGTAGAAACTCGTCCGGTTACAACGGTATGCGTATTTTTTCCCTAGGCCAATCTGGTTAAGCGATTCGAACAGCAGAAGTGCGAAAAATTTGATGCCTCCTGAACCATTTCTTAGATTCAAACTCCCGTATCTCGCGAACGAATTGACATAACACAGAAATTGCTATTGCGTATGAAAGTAGAAACTCGTCCGGTTACAACGGCATGTGTATTTTTTCCTTAGGCCATTCTGGTTAAGCGGTTGGAGCAGCAGAAGAGCGAAATATTTGTTGCCTTCTCAACCATTTCTTGGCTTCAAACTCCCATATCTCGCGAACGGATTGACCTAACCCTAAAATTCCTATTTCATCTGAAAGTAGAAACTCGCCCGATTATCACGGTATGTGTATTTTTTCCCTGGGCCATTCTGGTTAAGCGTTTGGAGCAGCAGACGTGCGAAAAATTTGTTATCTTGTCAACCATTTCTTAGCTTCAAAGTCCGATATCTCGCGAACGGATTGACCAACCCCAAAAATTCCTGCAGCGTCTGAACGTAGAAACTCGCCCGATTACAAAGGTATGTGTATTTTTTCCCCAGGCCACTCTGGTTAAGCGTTTGGAGCATCAGAATCGCGAAAAATTTGTCGCCTTCTCAACCATTTCTTAGCTTCAAACTCCCATATCTCGCGAACGGATTGACTAAACCCAAAAATTCCTATTGCATCTGAAAGTAGAAACTCGCCCGATTACAACGGTATGTGTATTTTTTCCCTAGGCCATTCTGGTTAAGCGATTGGAGCAGCAGAAGTGCGAAGAATTTGTTACCTCTTCAAACATTTCTTAGCTTCAAACTCCCATATATCGCGAACGGATTGACCTAACCCAAAAATTCCTATTGCGTGTGAAAGTAGGAACTCGTCCTCTTACAACGGTATGTGTATTTTCCCCCTAGGCCATTCTGGTTAAGCGACTGGAGCAGCAGAAGTGCAAAAAATTTGTTGCCTTCTCAACCATTTTTTGGTTTCAAACTCCCATATCTTGCGAACGGATTGACCTAACCCAAAAATTCGTATTGCATCTGAAAGTAGAAACTCGCCCGATTACAACGGTATGTGTATTTTACCCCTAGGCCATTCTGGTTAAGCGACTGGAGCAGCAGAAGTGCGAAAAATTTTTTGCCTTCTCAATCATTTCTTAGCTTCAAACTCCCATATCTCGCTAACGGATTGACTTAACCCAAAAATTCCTATTGCGTCTGAAAGTAGAAACTCGTCCCCTTACAACGGTATGTGTATTTTTTCCCTAGGCCATTCTGGTTAAGCGTTTGGAGCAGCAGAAGTGCGAAATATTTGTTGCCTTCTCAACCATTTCTTGGCTTCAAACTCCCATATCTCGCGAACGGATTGACCAATCATAGAAATTCCTGCTGCGTCTGAAAGTAGAAACTCGCTCGATTACAACGGTATGTGTACTTTTTCCCTAGGCCATTCTGGTTAAGCGGTTGGAGCAGCAGAAGTGCGAAAAATTTGTTGTCTTACCAACCATTTCTTAGCTTCAAACTCCCATATGTCGCGAACGGATTGACCTCGCCCAAAAATTCCTATCGCATCTGAAAGTAGAAACTCGCCCGATTACAACGGTACGTGTATTTTCCCCCTAGGCCATTCTGGTTAAGCGACTGGAGCAGCAGAAGTGCGAAAAATTTGTTACCTTCTCAACCATTTCTTAGATTCAAACTCCCGTATCTCGCGAACGGATTGACCTAACCCAAAAATTCCTATTGCGTCTGAAAGTAGAAACTCGTCCGGTTACAACGGTATGCGTATTTTTTCCCTAGGCCAATCTGGTTAAGCGATTCGAACAGCAGAAGTGCGAAAAATTTGATGCCTCCTGAACCATTTCTTAGATTCAAACTCCCGTATCTCGCGAACGAATTGACATAACACAGAAATTGCTATTGCGTATGAAAGTAGAAACTCGTCCGGTTACAACGGCATGTGTATTTTTTCCTTAGGCCATTCTGGTTAAGCGGTTGGAGCAGCAGAAGAGCGAAATATTTGTTGCCTTCTCAACCATTTCTTGGCTTCAAACTCCCATATCTCGCGAACGGATTGACCTAACCCTAAAATTCCTATTTCATCTGAAAGTAGAAACTCGCCCGATTATCACGGTATGTGTATTTTTTCCCTGGGCCATTCTGGTTAAGCGTTTGGAGCAGCAGACGTGCGAAAAATTTGTTATCTTGTCAACCATTTCTTAGCTTCAAAGTCCGATATCTCGCGAACGGATTGACCAACCCCAAAAATTCCTGCAGCGTCTGAACGTAGAAACTCGCCCGATTACAAAGGTATGTGTATTTTTTCCCCAGGCCACTCTGGTTAAGCGTTTGGAGCATCAGAATCGCGAAAAATTTGTCGCCTTCTCAACCATTTCTTAGCTTCAAACTCCCATATCTCGCGAACGGATTGACTAAACCCAAAAATTCCTATTGCATCTGAAAGTAGAAACTCGCCCGATTACAACGGTATGTGTATTTTTTCCCTAGGCCATTCTGGTTAAGCGATTGGAGCAGCAGAAGTGCGAAGAATTTGTTACCTCTTCAAACATTTCTTAGCTTCAAACTCCCATATATCGCGAACGGATTGACCTAACCCAAAAATTCCTATTGCGTGTGAAAGTAGGAACTCGTCCTCTTACAACGGTATGTGTATTTTCCCCCTAGGCCATTCTGGTTAAGCGACTGGAGCAGCAGAAGTGCAAAAAATTTGTTGCCTTCTCAACCATTTTTTGGTTTCAAACTCCCATATCTTGCGAACGGATTGACCTAACCCAAAAATTCGTATTGCATCTGAAAGTAGAAACTCGCCCGATTACAACGGTATGTGTATTTTCCCCCTAGGCCATTCTGGTTAAGCGACTGGAGCAGCAGAAGTGCGAAAAATTTGTTGCCTTCTCAATCATTTCTTAGCTTCAAACTCCCATATCTCGCTAACGGATTGACTTAACCCAAAAATTCCTATTGCGTCTGAAAGTAGAAACTCGTCCCCTTACAACGGTATGTGTATTTTTTCCCTAGGCCATTCTGGTTAAGCGTTTGGAGCAGCAGAAGTGCGAAATATTTGTTGCCTTCTCAACCATTTCTTGGCTTCAAACTCCCATATCTCGCGAACGGATTGACCAATCATAGAAATTCCTGCTGCGTCTGAAAGTAGAAACTCGCTCGATTACAACGGTATGTGTACTTTTTCCCTAGGCCATTCTGGTTAAGCGGTTGGAGCAGCAGAAGTGCGAAAAATTTGTTGTCTTACCAACCATTTCTTAGCTTCAAACTCCCATATGTCGCGAACGGATTGACCTCGCCCAAAAATTCCTATCGCATCTGAAAGTAGAAACTCGCCCGATTACAACGGTATGTGTATTTACCCCCTAGGCCATTCTGGTTAAGCGACTGGAGCAGCAGAAGTGCAAAAAATTTGTTGCCTTCTCAACCATTTCTTGGCTTCAAACTCCCATATCTCACGAACAGATTGACCTAACCCAAAAATTCCTGCTGCGTCTGAAAGTAGAAACTCGCCCGATTACAACGGTATGTGCATTTTTTCCCTAGGCCATTCTGGTTAAGCCTTTGGAGCAGCAGAATTGCGAAAAATTTGTTGTCTTCTCAACCATTTCTTAGCTTCAAACTCCCATATGTAGCGAACGGATTGACCTAACCCAAAAATTCCTATTGCATCTGAAAGTATAAACTCGCCCGATTACAACGGTACGTGTATTTTCCCCCTAGGCCATTCTGGTTAAGCAACTGGAGCAGCAGAATTGCGAAAAATTTGTTACCTTCTCAACCATTTCTTAGCTTCAAACTCCCGTATCTCGCGAACGGATTGACCTAACCCAAAAATTGCTATTGCGTCTGAAAGTAGAAACTCGTCCGGTTACAACGGTATGTGTATTTTTTCCCTTGGCCATTCTGGTTAAGCGGTTGGAGCAGCAGAAGTGCAAAAAATTTGTTGCCTTCTCAACTATTTCTTAGCTTCAAAGTCCCATATCTCGCGAACGGATAGACCAAACCCAGAAATTCCTGCTGCGTCTGAAAGTAGAAACTCGCCCGATTACAACGGTATGTGTATTTCTTCCCTAGGCCAATCTGGTTAAGCGATTCGAGCAGCAGAAGAGCCAAATATTTGTTGCCTTCTCAACCATTTCTTGGCTTCAAACTCCCATATATCGCGAACGGATTGACCTAACTCAAAAATTCCTATTGCATCTGAAGGTAGAAACTCGCCCGATTACAACGGTATGTGTATTTTTCCCATAGGCCATTCTGGTTAAGCGTTTGGAGCAGCAGAAGTGCGAAAAATTTGTTGTCTTCTCAACTATTTCTTAGCTTCAAAGTCCCATATCTCGCGAACGGATAGACCAAACCCAGAAATTCTTGCTGCTTCTGAAAGTAGATACTCGCCCGATTACAACGGTATGTGTATTTTTTCCCTAGGCCAATCTGGTTAAGCGATTGGAGCAGCAGAAGTGCGAAAAATTTGTTGCCTTCTCAACCATTTCTTAGATTCAAACTCCCACATCTCGCGACCGGATTGACCTAACCCTAAAATTCCTATTGCGTCTGAAAGTAGAAATTCGTCCGGTTACAACGGTATGTGTATTTTCTTCCTAGGCCATTCTGGTTAAGCGGTTGGAGCAGCAGAAGTGCGAAATATTTGTTGCCTTCTCAACCATTTCTTGGCTTCAAACTCCCATATCCCGCGAACAGTTTGACGTAACCCAAAAATTCCTGCTGCGTCTCAAAGTAGAAACTCGCCCGATTACAACGGTATGTGTGTTTTTTCCCTAGGCCATTCTGGTTAAGCGTTTGGTGCAGCAGAATTGCGAAAAATTTGTTTTTTCTCAACTATTGCTTAGTTTCAAACTCCCATATCTCGCGAACGGATTGACCTAACCCTAAAATTCCTATTTCACCTGAAAGTAGAAACTCGCCCGATTAGAACGGTATGTGTATTTACCCCCTAGGCCATTCTGGTTAAGCGACTGGAGCAGCAGAAGTGCAAAAAATTTGTTGCCTTCTCAACCATTTCTTGGCTTCAAACTCCCATATCTCGCGAACGGATAGACCAAACCCAGAAATTCTTGCTGCTTCTGAAAGTAGAAACTCGCCCGATTACAACGGTTTGTGTATTTTTTCCCTAGGCCATTCTGGTTAAGCGATTGGAGCAGCAGAAGTGCGAAAAATTTGTTACCTCCTCAACCATTTCTTGGCTTCAAACTCCCATATCTTGCGAACGGATTGACCTAACCCAAAAATTCGTATTGCATCTGAAAGTAGAAACTCGCCCGATTACAACGGTATGTGTGTTTTTTCCCTAGGCCATTCTGGTTAAGCGGTTGGAGCAGCAGAAGTGCGAAAAATTTGTTGTCTTACCAACCATTTCTTAGCTTCAAACTCCCATATGTCGCGAACGGATTGACCTAACCCAAAAATTCCTATCGCATCTGAAAGTAGAAACTCCCCCGATTACAACGGTATGTGTATTTACCCCCTAGGCCATTCTGGTTAAGCGACTGGAGCAGCAGAAGTGCAAAAAATTTGTTGCCTTCTCAACCATTTCTTGGCTTCAAACTCCCATATCTCGCGAACAGATTGACCTAACCCAAAAATTCCTGCTGCGCCTGAAAGTAGAAACTCGCCCGATTACAACGGTATGTGTATTTTTTCCCTAGGCCATTCTGGTTAAGCCTTTGGAGCAGCAGAATTGCGAAAAATTTGTTGTCTTCTCAACCATTTCTTAGCTTCAAACTCCCATATGTAGCGAACGGATTGACCTAACCCAAAAATTCCTATTGCATCTGAAAGTAGAAACTCGCCCGATTACAACGGTACGTGTATTTTCCCCCTAGGCCATTCTGGTTAAGCAACTGGAGCAGCAGAATTGCGAAAAATTTGTTACCTTCTCAACCATTTCTTAGCTTCAAACTCCCGTATCTCGCGAACGGATTGACCTAACCCAAAAATTCCTATTGCGTCTGAAAGTAGAAACTCGTCCGGTTACAACGGTATGTGTATTTTTTCCCTTGGCCATTCTGGTTAAGCGGTTGGAGCAGCAGAAGTGCGAAAAATTTGTTACCTTCTCAACCATTTCTTAGCTTCAAACTCCCGTATCTCGCTAACGGATTGACATAACCCAAAAATTCCTACTGCGTCTGAAAGTAGAAACTCGTCCGGTTACAACGGTATGTGTATTTTTTCCCTTGGCCATTCTGGTTAAGCGGTTGGAGCAGCAGAAGTGCGAAAAATTTGTTACCTTCTCAACCATTTCTTAGCTTCAAACTCCCGTATCTCGCTAACGGATTGACATAACCCAAAAATTCCTATTGCGTCTGAAAGTAGAAACTCGTCCGGTTACAACGGTATGTGTATTTTCTTCCTAGGCCATTCTGGTTAAGCGTTTGGAGCAGCAGAAGTGCGAAAAATTTGTTGTCTTCTCAACTATTTCTTAGCTTCAAAGTCCCATATCTCGCGAACGGATAGACCAAACCCAGAAATTCTTGCTGCTTCTGAAAGTAGATACTCGCCCGATTACAACGGTATGTGTATTTTTTCCCTAGGCCAATCTGGTTAAGCGATTGGAGCAGCAGAAGTGCGAAAAATTTGTTGCCTTCTCAACCATTTCTTAGATTCAAACTCCCACATCTCGCGACCGGATTGACCTAACCCAAAAATTCCTATTGCGTCTGAAAGTAGAAACTCGTCCGGTTACAACGGTATGTGTATTTTCTTCCTAGGCCATTCTGGTTAAGCGGTTGGAGCAGCAGAAGTGCGAAATCTTTGTTGCCTTCTCAACCATTTCTTGGCTTCAAACTCCCATATCCCGCGAACAGATTGACGTAACCCAAAAATTCCTGCTGCATCTCAAAGTAGAAACTCGCCCGATTACAACGGTATGTGTGTTTTTTCCCTAGGCCATTCTGGTTAAGCGTTTGGTGCAGCAGAATTGCGAAAAATTTGTTTTTTCTCAAGTATTTCTTAGTTTCAAACTCCCATATCTCGCGAACGGATTGACCTAACCCTAAAATTCCTATTTCATCTGAAAGTAGAAACTCGCCCGATTATAACGGTATGTGTATTTACCCCCTAGGCCATTCTGGTTAAGCGACTGGAGCAGCAGAAGTGCGAAAAATTGGTTACCTTCTCAACCATTTCTTAGCTTCAAACTCCCGTATCTCGCGAACGGATTGACCTAACCCAAAAATTCCTATTGCGTCTGAAAGTAGAAACTCGTCCGGTTACAACGGTATGTGTATTTTTTCCCTAGGCCAATCTGGTTAAGCGATTGGAGCAGCAGAAGTGCGAGAAATTTGTTACCTTCTCTACCATTTCTTAGATTCAAACTCCCATATCTCGCGACCGGATTGACCTAACCCAAAAATTCCTATTGCGTCTCAAAGGAGAAACTCGTCCGGTTACAACGGTATGTGTATTTTTTTCCTAGGCCATTCTGGTTAAGCGGTTGGAGCAGCAGAAGTGCGAAATATTTGTTGCCTCCTCAACCACTTCTTGGCTTCAAACTCCCATATCTCGCGAACAGATTGACCTAACCCAAAAATTCCTGCTGCGTCTCAAAGTAGAAACTCGCCCGATTACAACGGTATGTGTATTTTTTCCCTTGGCCATTCTGGTTAAGCGGTTGGAGCAGCAGAAGTGCGAAAAATTTGTTACCTTCTCAACCATTTCTTAGCTTCAAACTCCCGTATCTCGCGAACGGATTGACATAACCGATAAATTCCTACTGCGTCTGAAAGTAGAAACTCGTCCGGTTACAACGGTATGTGTATTTTTTCCCTAGGCCATTCTGGTTAAGCGACTGGAGCAGCAGAAGTGCAAAAAATTTGTTGCCTTCTCAACTATTTCTTAGCTTCAAAGTCCCATATCTCGCGAACGGATAGACCAAACCCAGAAATTCCTGCTGCGTCTGAAAGTAGAAACTCTCCCGATTACAACGGTGTGTGTGTTTTTTCCCTAGGCCATTCTGGTTAAGCGTTTGGAGCAGCAGAATTGCGAAAAATTTGTTGTCTTCTCAACTATTTCTTAGCTTCAAACTCCCATATCTCGCGAACGGATTGACCTAACCCAAAAATTCCTATTGCGTCTGAAAGTAGAATCTCGTCCAGTAACAACGGTATGTGTATTTTTTCCATAGGCCATTCTGGTTAAGCCTTTGGAGCAGCAGAATTGCGAAAAATTTGTTGTCTTCTCAACCATTTCTTAGCTTCAAACTCCCATATGTAGCGAAAGGATTGACCTAACCCAAAAATTCCTATTTCATCTGAAAGTAGAAACTCGCCCGATTAGAACGGTATGTGTATTTACCCCCTAGGCCATTCTGGTTAAGCGACTGGAGCAGCAGAAGTGCAAAAAATTTGTTGCCTTCTCAACTATTTCTTAGCTTCAAAGTCCCATATCTCGCGAACGGATAGACCGAACCCAGAAATTCCTGCTGCGTCTGAAAGTAGAAACTCTCCCGATTACAACGGTATGTGTGTTTTTTCCCTAGGCCATTCTGGTTAAGCGTTTGGAGCAGCAGAATTGCGAAAAATTTGTTGTCTTCTCAACCATTTCTTAGCTTCAAACTCCCATATGTAGCGAACGGATTGACCTAACCCAAAAATTCCTATTGCATCTGAAAGTAGAAACTCGCCCGATTACAACGGTACGTGTATTTTCCCCCTAGGCCATTCTGGTTAAGCAACTGGAGCAGCAGAATTGCGAAAAATTTGTTACCTTCTCAACCATTTCTTAGCTTCAAACTCCCGTATCTCGCGAACGGATTGACCTAACCCAAAAATTCCTATTGCGTCTGAAAGTAGAAACTCGTCCGGTTACAACGGTATGTGTTTTTTTTCCCTTGGCCATTCTGGTTAAGCGGTTGGAGCAGCAGAAGTGCGAAAAATTTGTTACCTTCTCAACCATTTCTTAGCTTCAAACTCCCGTATCTCGCTAACGGATTGACATAACCCAAAAATTCCTACTGCGTCTGAAAGTAGAAACTCGTCCGGTTACAACGGTATGTGTATTTTTTCCCTTGGCCATTCTGGTTAAGCGGTTGGTGCAGCAGAAGTGCGAAAAATTTGTTACCTTCTCAACCATTTCTTAGCTTCAAACTCCCGTATCTCGCTAACGGATTGACATAACCCAAAAATTCCTATTGCGTCTGAAAGTAGAAACTCGTCCGGTTACAACGGTATGTGTATTTTCTTCCTAGGCCATTCTGGTTAAGCGTTTGGAGCAGCAGAAGTGCGAAAAATTTGTTGTCTTCTCAACTATTTCTTAGCTTCAAAGTCCCATATCTCGCGAACGGATAGAACAAACCCAGAAATTCTTGCTGCTTCTGAAAGTAGATACTCGCCCGATTACAACGGTATGTGTATTTTTTCCCTAGGCCAATCTGGTTAAGCGATTGGAGCAGCAGAAGTGCGAAAAATTTGTTGCCTTCTCAACCATTTCTTAGATTCAAACTCCCACATCTCGCGACCGGATTGACCTAACCCAAAAATTCCTATTGCGTCTGAAAGTAGAAACTCGTCCGGTTACAACGGTATGTGTATTTTCTTCCTAGGCCATTCTGGTTAAGCGGTTGGAGCAGCAGAAGTGCGAAATCTTTGTTGCCTTCTCAACCATTTCTTGGCTTCAAACTCCCATATCCCGCGAACAGATTGACGTAACCCAAAAATTCCTGCTGCATCTCAAAGTAGAAACTCGCCCGATTACAACGGTATGTGTGTTTTTTCCCTAGGCCATTCTGGTTAAGCGTTTGGTGCAGCAGAATTGCGAAAAATTTGTTTTTTCTCAAGTATTTCTTAGTTTCAAACTCCCATATCTCGCGAACGGATTGACCTAACCCTAAAATTCCTATTTCATCTGAAAGTAGAAACTCGCCCGATTATAACGGTATGTGTATTTACCCCCTAGGCCATTCTGGTTAAGTGACTGGAGCAGCAGAAGTGCGAAAAATTGGTTACCTTCTCAACCATTTCTTAGCTTCAAACTCCCGTATCTCGCGAACGGATTGACCTAACCCAAAAATTCCTATTGCGTCTGAAAGTAGAAACTCGTCCGGTTACAACGGTATGTGTATTTTTTCCCTAGGCCAATCTGGTTAAGCGATTGGAGCAGCAGAAGTGCGAGAAATTTGTTACCTTCTCTACCATTTCTTAGATTCAAACTCCCATATCTCGCGACCGGATTGACCTAACCCAAAAATTCCTATTGCGTCTCAAAGGAGAAACTCGTCCGGTTACAACGGTATGTGTATTTTTTTCCTAGGCCATTCTGGTTAAGCGGTTGGAGCAGCAGAAGTGCGAAATATTTGTTGCCTCCTCAACCACTTCTTGGCTTCAAACTCCCATATCTCGCGAACAGATTGACCTAACCCAAAAATTCCTGCTGCGTCTCAAAGTAGAAACTCGCCCGATTACAACGGTATGTGTATTTTTTCCCTTGGCCATTCTGGTTAAGCGGTTGGAGCAGCAGAAGTGCGAAAAATTTGTTACCTTCTCAACCATTTCTTAGCTTCAAACTCCCGTATCTCGCGAACGGATTGACATAACCGATAAATTCCTACTGCGTCTGAAAGTAGAAACTCGTCCGGTTACAACGGTATGTGTATTTTTTCCCTAGGCCATTCTGGTTAAGCGACTGGAGCAGCAGAAGTGCAAAAAATTTGTTGCCTTCTCAACTATTTCTTAGCTTCAAAGTCCCATATCTCGCGAACGGATAGACCAAACCCAGAAATTCCTGCTGCGTCTGAAAGTAGAAACTCTCCCGATTACAACGGTATGTGTGTTTTTTCCCTAGGCCATTCTGGTTAAGCGTTTGGAGCAGCAGAATTGCGAAAAATTTGTTGTCTTCTCAACTATTTCTTAGCTTCAAACTCCCATATCTCGCGAACGGATTGACCTAACCCAAAAATTCCTATTGCGTCTGAAAGTAGAAACACGTCCAGTAACAACGGTATGTGTATTTTTTCCATAGGCCATTCTGGTTAAGCCTTTGGAGCAGCAGAATTGCGAAAAATTTGTTGTCTTCTCAACCATTTCTTAGCTTCAAACTCCCATATGTAGCGAAAGGATTGACCTAACCCAAAAATTCCTATTTCATCTGAAAGTAGAAACTCGCCCGATTAGAACGGTATGTGTATTTACCCCCTAGGCCATTCTGGTTAAGCGACTGGAGCAGCAGAAGTGCAAAAAATTTGTTGCCTTCTCAACTATTTCTTAGCTTCAAAGTCCCATATCTCGCGAACGGATAGACCAAACCCAGAAATTCCTGCTGCGTCTGAAAGTGGAAACTCTCCCGATTACAACGGTATGTGTGTTTTTTCCCTAGGCCATTCTGGTTAAGCGTTTGGAGCAGCAGAATTGCGAAAAATTTGTTGTCTTCTCAACTATTTCTTAGCTTCAAACTCCCATATCTCGCGAACGGATTGACCTAACCCTAAAATTCCTATTTCATCTGAAAGTAGAAACTCGCCCGATTAGAACGGTATGTGTATTTACCCCCTAGGCCATTCTGGTTAAGCGACTGGAGCAGCAGAAGTGCAAAAAATTTGTTGCCTTCTCAACCATTTCTTGGCTTCAAACTCCCATATCTCGCGAACAGATTGACCTAACCCAAAAATTCCTGCTGCGTCTGAAAGTAGAAACTCGCCGGATTACAACGGTATGTGTATTTTTTCCCTAGGTCAATCTGGTTAAGCGATTCGAGCAGCAGAAGTGCGAAAAATTTGATGCCTCCTCTACCATTTCTTAGCTTCAAACTCCCGTATCTCGCGAACGGATTGACCTAACCCAAAAATTGCTATTGCGTATGAAAGTAGAAACTCGTCCGGTTACAACGGTATGTGTATTTTTTCCCTAGGCCATTCTGGTTAAGCGGTTGGAGCAGCAGAAGAGCGAAATATTTGTTGCCTTCTCAACCATTTCTTGGCTTCAAACTCCCATATATCGCGAACGGATTGACCTAACTCAAAAAATTCCTATTGCATCTGAAAGTAGAAACTCGCCCGATTACAACGGTATGTGTATTTTTCCCATAGGCCATTCTTGTTAAGCGTTTGGAGCAGCAGAAGTGCGAAAAATTTGTTGTCTTCTCAACTATTTCTTAGCTTCAAAGTCCCATATCTCGCGAACGGATAGACCAAACCCAGAAATTCTTGCTGCTTCTGAAAGTAGAAGCTCGCCCGATTACAACGGTATGTGTATTTTTTCCCTAGGCCATTCTGGTTAAGCGATTGGAGCAGCAGAAGTGCGAAAAATTTGTTGCCTTCTCAACCATTTCTTAGATTCAAACTCCCATATCTCGCGACCGGATTGACCTAACCCAAAAATTCCTATTGCGTCTGAAAGTAGAAACTCGCCCGATTAGAACGGTATGTGTATTTACCCCCTAGGCCATTCTGGTTAAGCGACTGGAGCAGCAGAAGTGCAAAAAATTTGTTGCCTTCTCAACCATTTCTTGGCTTCAAACTCCCATATCTCGCGAACAGATTGACCTAACCCAAAAATTCCTGCTGCGTCTGAAAGTAGAAACTCGCCGGATTACAACGGTATGTGTATTTTTTCCCTGGGCCATTCTGGTTAAGCCTTTGGAGCAGCAGAATTGCGAAAAATTTGTTGTCTTCTCAACCATTTCTTAGCTTCAAACTCCCATATGTAGCGAACGGATTGACCTAACCCAAGAATTCCTATTGCATCTGAAGGTAGAAACTCGCCCGATTATAACGGTACGTGTATTTTCCCCCTAGGCCATTCTGGTTAAGCGACTGGAGCAGCAGAAGTGCGAAAAATTTGTTACCTTCTCAACCATTTGTTAGCTTCAAACTCCCGTATCTCGCGAACGGATTGACCTAACCCAAAAATTCCTATTGCGTCTGAAAGTAGAAACTCGTCCGGTTACAACGGTATGTGTATTTTTTCCCTAGGTCAATCTGGTTAAGCGATTCGAGCAGCAGAATTGCGAAAAATTTGATGCCTCCTCTACCATTTCTTAGCTTCAAACTCCCGTATCTCGCGAACGGATTGACCTAACCCAAAAATTGCTATTGCGTATGAAAGTAGAAACTCGTCCGGTTACAACGGTATGTGTATTTTTTCCCTAGGCCATTCTGGTTAAGCGGTTGGAGCAGCAGAAGAGCGAAATATTTGTTGCCTTCTCAACCATTTCTTGGCTTCAAACTCCCATATATCGCGAACGGATTGACCTAACTCAAAAAATTCCTATTGCATCTGAAAGTAGAAACTCGCCCGATTACAACGGTATGTGTATTTTTCCCATAGGCCATTCTTGTTAAGCGTTTGGAGCAGCAGAAGTGCGAAAAATTTGTTGTCTTCTCAACTATTTCTTAGCTTCAAAGTCCCATATCTCGCGAACGGATAGACCAAACCCAGAAATTCTTGCTGCTTCTGAAAGTAGAAGCTCGCCCGATTACAACGGTATGTGTATTTTTTCCCTAGGCCATTCTGGTTAAGCGATTGGAGCAGCAGAAGTGCGAAAAATTTGTTGCCTTCTCAACCATTTCTTAGATTCAAACTCCCATATCTCGCGACCGGATTGACCTAACCCAAAAATTCCTATTGCGTCTGAAAGTAGAAACTCGTCCGGTTACAACGGTATGTGTATTTTTTTCCTAGGCCATTCTGGTTAAGCGGTTGGAGCAGCAGAAGTGCGAAATATTTGTTGCCTTCTCAACCATTTCTTGGCTTCAAACTCCCATATCTCGCGAACAGATTGACCTAACCCAAAAATTCCTGCTGCGTCTCAAAGTAGAAACTCGCCCGATTACAACGGTATGTGTGTTTTTTCCCTAGGCCATTCTGGTTAAGCGTTTGGAGCAGCAGAATTGCGAAAAATTTGTTGTCATCTCAACTATTTCTTAGCTTCAAACTCCCATATCTCGCGAACTGATTGACCTAACCCTAAAACTCCTATTTCATCTGAAAGTAGAAACTCGCCCGATTAGAACTGTATGTGTATTTTTTCCCTAGGCCATTCTGGTTAAGCGTTTGGAGCAGCAGACGTGCGAAAAATTTGTTATCTTGTCAACCATTTCTTAGCTTCAAAGTCCGATATCTCGCGAACGGATTGACCAAACCCAAAAATTCCTGCAGCGTCTGAACGTAGAAACTCGCCCGATTACAATGGTATGTGTATTTTTTCCCAGGCCACTTTGGTGAAGCGTTTGGAGCAGCAGAATCGCGAAAAATTTGTCGCCTTCTCAACCATTTCTTAGCTTCAAACTCCCATATCTCGCGAACGGATTGACTAAACCCAAAAATTCCTATTGCGTCTGAAAGTAGAAACTTGCCCGATTACAACGGTATGTGTATTTTTTCCCTAGGCCATTCTGGTTAAGCGTTTGGAGCAGCAGAATTGCGAAATATTTTTTGCCTTCTCAACCATTTCTTGGCTTCAAACTCCCATATCTTGCGAACGGATTGACCTAACCCAAAAATTCGTATTGCATCTGAAAGTAGAAACTCGCCCGATTACAACGGTATGTGTATTTTCCCCCTAGGCCATTCTGGTTAAGCGACTGGAGCAGCAGAAGTGCGAAAAATTTGTTGCCTTCTCAATCATTTCTTAGCTTCAAACTCCCATATCTCGCTAACGGATTGACCTAACCCAAAAATTCCCATTGCGTCTGAAAGTAGAAACTTGTCCTCTTACAACGGTCTGTGTATTTTTTCCCTAGGCCATTCTGGTTAAGCGTTTGGAGCAGCAGAAGTGCGAAATATTTGTTGCCTTCTCAACCATTTCTTGGCTGCAAACTCCCATATCTCGCGAACGGATTGACCTAACCCAAAAATTGCTAATGCGTATGAAAGTAGAAACTCGTCCGGTTACAACGGTATGTGTATTTTTTCCCTAGGCCATTCTGGTTAAGCGGTTGGAGCAGCAGAAGTGCGAAAAATTTGTTGTCTTGTCAACCATTTCTTAGCTTCAAACTCCCATATGTCGCGAACGGATTGACCTAACCCAAAAATTCCTATCGCATCTGAAAGTAGAAACTCGCCCGATTACAACGGTATGTGTATTTTTTCCCTTGGCCATTCTGGTTAAGCGGTTGGAGCAGCAGATGTGCGAAAAATTTGTTACTTCTCAACCATTTCTTAGCTTCAAACTCCCGTATCTCGCGAACGGATTGGCATAACCCAAAAATTCCTATTGCGTCTGAAAGTAGAAACTCGTCCGGTTACAACGGTATGTGTATTTTTTCCCTAGGCCATTCTGGTTAAGCGACTGGAGCAGCAGAAGTGCAAAAAATTTGTTGCCTTCTCAACTATTTCTTAGCTTCAAAGTCCCATATCTCGCGAACGGATAGACCAAACCCAGAAATTCCTGCTGCGTCTGAAAGTAGAAACTCGCCCGATTACAACGGTATGTGTATTTTTTCCCTAGGCCAATCTGGTTAAGCGATTCGAACAGCAGAAGTGCGAAAAATTTGATGCCTCCTCAACCATTTCTTAGCTTCAAACTCCCGTATCTCGCGAACGGATTGACCTAACCCAAAAATTGCTAATGCGTATGAAAGTAGAAACTCGTCCGGTTACAACGGTATGTGTATTTTTTCCCTAGGCCATTCTGGTTAAGCGGTTGGAGCAGCAGAAGAGCGAAATATTTGTTGCCTTCTCAACCATTTCTTGGCTTCAATCTCCCATATCTCGCGAACGGATTGACCTAACCCAAAAATTGCTATTGCGTATGAAAGTAGAAACTCGTCCGGTTACAACGGTATGTGTATTTTTTCCCTAGGCCATTCTGGTTAAGCGTTTGGAGCAGCAGAAGTGCGAAATATTTGTTGCCTTCTCAACCATTTCTTGGCTGCAAACTCCCATATCTCGCGAACGGATTGACCAATCACAGAAATTCCTGCTGCGTCTGAAAGTAGAAACTCGCTCGATTACATCTGTATGTGTATTTTTTCCCTTGGCCATTCTGGTTAAGCGGTTGGAGCAGCAGATGTGCGAAAAATTTGTTACTTCTCAACCATTTCTTAGCTTCAAACTCCCGTATCTCGCGAACGGATTGGCATAACCCAAAAATTCCTATTGCGTCTGAAAGTAGAAACTCGTCCGGTTACAACGGTATGTGTATTTTTTCCCTAGGCCATTCTGGTTAAGCGACTGGAGCAGCAGAAGTGCAAAAAATTTGTTGCCTTCTCAACCATTTCTTGGTTTCAAACTCCCATATCTCGCGAACAGATTGACCTAACCCAAAAATTCCTGCTGCGTCTGAAAGTAGAAACTCGCCCGATTGCAACGGTATGTGTATTTTTTCCCTAGGCCATTCTGGTTAAGCCTTTGGAGCAGCAGAATTGCGAAAAATTTGTTGTCCTCTCAACCATTTCTTAGCTTCAAACTCCCATATGTAGCGAACGGATTGACCTAACCCAAAAATTCCTATTGCATCTGAAAGTAGAATCTCGCCCGATTACAACGGTACGTGTATTTTCCCCCTTGGCCATTCTGGTTAAGCGACTGGAGCAGCAGAAGTGCGAAAAATTTGTTACCTTCTCAACCATTTCTTAGCTTCAAACTCCCGTATCTCGCGAACGGATTGACCTAACCCAAAAATTGCTATTGCGTATGAAAGTAGAAACTCGTCCGTTTACAACGGTATGTGTATTTTTTCCCTAGGCCATTCTGGTTAAGCGGTTGGAGCAGCAAAAGAGCGAAATACTTGTTGCCTTCTCAACCATTTCTTGGCTTCAAACTCCCATATCTCGCGAACAGATTGACCTAACCCAGAAATTCCTGCTGCGTCTGAAAGTAGAAACTCGCCCGATTACAACGGTATGTGTATTTTTTCCCTAGGCCAATCTGGTTAAGCGATTCGAGCAGCAGAAGTGCGAAAAATTTGATGCCTCCTCAACCATTTCTTAGCTTCAAACTCCCATATCTCGCGACCGGATTGACCTAACCCAAAAATTCCTATTGCGTCTGAAAGTAGAAACTCGTCCGGTTACAACGGTATGTGTATTTTTTCCCTAGGCCATTCTGGTTAAGCGGTTGGAGCAGCAGAAGAGCGAAATATTTGTTGCCTTCTCAACCATTTCTTGGCTTCAAACTCCCATATATCGCGAACGGATTGACCTAATTCAAAAATTCCTATTGCATCTGAAAGTAGAAACTCGCCCGATTACAACGGTATGTGTATTTTCCCATAGGCCATTCTGGTTAAGCGTTTGGAGCAGCAGAAGTGCGAAAAATTTGTTGTCTTCTCAACTATTTCTTAGCTTCAAAGTCGCATATCTCGCGAACGGATAGACCAAACCCAGAAATTCTTGCTGCTTCTGAAAGTAGAAGCTCGTCCGATTACAACGGTATGTTTATTTTTTCCCTAGGCCAATCTGGTTAAGCGATTCGAGCAGCAGAAGTGCGAAAAATTTGATGCCTTCTCAACCATTTCTTAGCTTCAAACTGCCGTATCTCGCGAACGGATTGACCTAACCCAAAAATTGCTATTGCGTATGAAAGTAGAAACTCGTCCGGTTACAACGGTATGTGTATTTTTTCCCTAGGCCATTCTGGTTAAGCGGTTGGAGCAGCAGAAGTGCGAAGAATTTGTTACCTCCTCAAACATTTCTTAGCTTCAATCTCCCATATATCGCGAACGGATTGACCTAACCCAAAAATTCCTATTGCGTGTGAAAGTAGAAACTCGTCCTCTTACTAAGGTATGTGTATTTTCCCCCTAGGCCATTCTGGTTAAGCGACTCGAGCAGCAGAAGTGCAAAAAATTTGTTGCCTTCTCAACCATTTTTTGGCTTCAAACTCCCATATCTTGCGAACGGATTGACCTAACCCAAAAATTCGTATTGCATCTGAAAGTAGAAACTCGCCCGATTACAACGGTATGTGTATTTTCCCCCTAGGCCATTCTGGTTAAGCGACTGGAGCAGCAGAAGTGCGAAAAATTTGTTGCCTTCTCAACCATTTCTTAGCTTCAAACTCCCATATGTCGCGAACGGATTGACCTAACCCAAAAATTCGTATTGCATCTGAAAGTAGAAACTCGCCCGATTACAACGGTATGTGTATTTACCCCCTAGGCCATTCTGGTTAAGCGACTGGAGCAGCAGAAGTGCAAAAAATTTGTTGTCTTCTCAACCATTTCTTAGCTTCAAACTCCCATATGCAGCGAACGGATTGACCTAACCCAAAAATTCCTATTGCATCTGAAAGTAGAAACTCGCCCGATTACAACGGTACGTGTATTTTCCCCCTAGGCCATTCTGGTTAAGCGACTGGAGCAGCAGAAGTGCGAAAAATTTGTTACCTTCTCAACCATTTCTTAGATTCAAACTCCCGTATCTCGCGAACGGATTGACCTAACCCAAAAATTCCTATTGCGTCTGAAAGTAGAAACTCGTCCGGTTACAACGGTATGTGTATTTTTTCCCTAGGCCAATCTGGTTAAGCGATTCGAACAGCAGAAGTGCGAAAAATTTGATGCCTCCTCAACCATTTCTTAGATTCAAACTCCCGTATCTCGCGAACGAATTGACATAACACAGAAATTGCTATTGCGTATGAAAGTAGAAACTCGTCCGGTTACAACGGCATGTGTATTTTTTCCCTAGGCCATTCTGGTTAAGCGGTTGGAGCAGCAGAAGAGCGAAATATTTGTTGCCTTCTCAACCATTTCTTGGCTTCAAACTCCCATATCTCGCGAACGGAATGACCTAACCCTAAAATACCTATTTCATCTGAAAGTAGAAACTCGCCCGATTAGAACGGTATGTGTATTTTTTCCCTGGGCCATTCTGGTTAAGCGTTTGGAGCAGCAGACGTGCGAAAAATTTGTTATCTTGTCAACCATTTCTTAGCTTCAAAGTCCGATATCTCGCGAACGGATTGACCAACCCCAAAAATTCCTGCAGCGTCTGAACGTAGAAACTCGCCCGATTACAAAGGTATGTGTATTTTTTCCCCAGGCCACTCTGGTTAAGCGTTTGGAGCATCAGAATCGCGAAAAATTTGTCGCCTTCTCAACCATTTCTTAGCTTCAAACTCCCATATCTCGCGAACGGATTGACTAAACCCAAAAATTCCTATTGCATCTGAAAGTAGAAACTCGCCCGATTACAACGGTATGTGTATTTTTTCCCTAGGCCATTCTGGTTAATCGATTGGAGCAGCAGAAGTGCGAAGAATTTGTTACCTCTTCAAACATTTCTTAGCTTCAAACTCCCATATATCGCGAACGGATTGACCTAACCCAAAAATTCCTATTGCGTGTGAAAGTAGGAACACGTCCTCTTACAACGGTATGTGTATTTTCCCCCTAGGCCATTCTGGTTAAGCAACTGGAGCAGCAGAAGTGCAAAAAATTTGTTGCCTTCTCAACAATTTTTTGGTTTCACACTCCCATATCTCGCGAACGGATTGACCTAACCCTAAAATTCCTATTTCATCTGAAAGTAGAAACTCGCCCGATTAGAACGGTATGTGTATTTTTTCCCTGGGCCATTCTGGTTAAGCGTTTGGAGCCGCAGAATTGCGAAAAATTTGTTGTCCTCTCAACCATTTCTTAGCTTCAAACTCCCATATGTAGCGAACGGATTGACCTATCCCAAAAATTCCTATTGCATCTGAAAGTAGAATCTCGCCCGATTACAACGGTACGTGTATTTTCCCCCTTGGCCATTCTGGTTAAGCGACTGGAGCAGCAGAAGTGCGAAAAATTTGTTACCTTCTCAACCATTTCTTAGCTTCAAACTCCCGTATCTCGCGAACGGATTGACCTAACCCAAAAATTCCTGCAGCGTCTGAACGTAGAAACTCGCCCGATTACAAAGGTATGTGTATTTTTTCCCCAGGCCACTCTGGTTAAGCGTTTGGAGCATCAGAATCGCGAAAAATTTGTCGCCTTCTCAACCATTTCTTAGCTTCAAACTCCCATATCTCGCGAACGGATTGACTAAACCCAAAAATTCCTATTTCATCTGAAAGTAGAAACTCGCCCGATTAGAACGGTATGTGTATTTACCCCCTAGGCCATTCTGGTTAAGCGACTGGAGCAGCAGAAGTGCAAAAAATTTGTTGCCTTCTCAACCATTTCTTGGTTTCAAACTCCCATATCTCGCGAACAGATTGACCTAACCCAAAAATTCCTGCTGCGTCTGAAAGTAGAAACTCGCCCGATTACAACGGTATGTGTATTTTTTCCCTAGGCCATTCTGGTTAAGCCTTTGGAGCAGCAGAATTGCGAAAAATTTGTTGTCCTCTCAACCATTTCTTAGCTTCAAACTCCCATATGTAGCGAACGGATTGACCTAACCCAAAAATTCCTATTGCATCTGAAAGTAGAATCTCGCCCGATTACAACGGTACGTGTATTTTCCCCCTTGGCCATTCTGGTTAAGCGACTGGAGCAGCAGAAGTGCGAAAAACTTGTTACCTTCTCAACCATTTCTTAGCTTCAAACTCCCGTATCTCGCGAACGGATTGACCTAACCCAAAAATTGCTATTGCGTATGAAAGTAGAAACTCGTCCGTTTACAACGGTATGTGTATTTTTTCCCTAGGCCATTCTGGTTAAGCGGTTGGAGCAGCAAAAGAGCGAAATATTTGTTGCCTTCTCAACCATTTCTTGGCTTCAAACTCCCATATCTCGCGAACAGATTGACCTAACCCAGAAATTCCTGCTGCGTCTGAAAGTAGAAACTCGCCCGATTACAACGGTATGTGTATTTTTTCCCTAGGCCAATCTGGTTAAGCGATTCGAGCAGCAGAAGTGCGAAAAATTTGATGCCTCCTCAACCATTTCTTAGCTTCAAACTCCCATATCTCGCGACCGGATTGACCTAACCCAAAAATTCCTATTGCGTCTGAAAGTAGAATCTCGTCCGGTTACAACGGTATGTGTATTTTTTCCCTAGGCCATTCTGGTTAAGCGGTTGGAGCAGCAGAAGAGCGAAATATTTGTTGCCTTCTCAACCATTTCTTGGCTTCAAACTCCCATATATCGCGAACGGATTGACCTAACTCAAAAATTCCTATTGCATCTGAAAGTAGAAACTCGCCCGATTACAACGGTATGTGTATTTTTCCCATAGGCCATTCTGGTTAAGCGTTTGGAGCAGCAGAAGTGCGAAAAATTTGTTGTCTTCTCAACTATTTCTTAGCTTCAAAGTCGCATATCTCGCGAACGGATAGACCAAACCCAGAAATTCTTGCTGCTTCTGAAAGTAGAAGCTCGCCCGATTACAACGGTATGTTTATTTTTTCCCTAGGCCAATCTGGTTAAGCGATTCGAGCAGCAGAAGTGCGAAAAATTTGATGCCTTCTCAACCATTTCTTAGCTTCAAACTGCTGTATCTCGCGAACGGATTGACCTAACCCAAAAATTGCTATTGCGTATGAAAGTAGAAACTCGTCCGGTTACAACGGTATGTGTATTTTTTCCCTAGGCCATTCTGGTTAAGCGGTTGGAGCAGCAGAAGTGCGAAGAATTTGTTACCTCCTCAAACATTTCTTAGCTTCAATCTCCCATATATCGCGAACGGATTGACCTAACCCAAAAATTCCTATTGCGTGTGAAAGTAGAAACTCGTCCTCTTACTAAGGTATGTGTATTTTCCCCCTAGGCCATTCTGGTTAAGCGACTCGAGCAGCAGAAGTGCAAAAAATTTGTTGCCTTCTCAACCATTTTTTGGCTTCAAACTCCCATATCTTGCGAACGGATTGACCTAACCCAAAAATTCGTATTGCATCTAAAAGTAGAAACTCGCCCGATTACAACGGTATGTGTATTTTTTCCCTAGGCCATTCTGGTTAAGCCTTTGGAGCAGCAGAATTGCGAAAAATTTGTTGTCTTCTCAACCATTTCTTAGCTTCAAACTCCCATATGTAGCGAACGGATTGACCTAACCCAAAAATTCCTATTGCATCTGAAAGTAGAAACTCGCCCGATTACAACGGTACGTGTATTTTCCCCCTAGGCCATTCTGGTTAAGCGACTGGAGCAGCAGAAGTGCGAAAAATTTGTTACCTTCTCAACCATTTCTTAGATTCAAACTCCCGTATCTCGCGAACGGATTGACCTAACCCAAAAATTCCTATTGCGTCTGAAAGTAGAAACTCGTCCGGTTACAACGGTATGTGTATTTTTTCCCTAGGCCAATCTGGTTAAGCGATTCGAACAGCAGAAGTGCGAAAAATTTGATGCCTCCTCAACCATTTCTTAGATTCAAACTCCCGTATCTCGCGAACGAATTGACATAACACAGAAATTGCTATTGCGTATGAAAGTAGAAACTCGTCCGGTTACAACGGCATGTGTATTTTTTCCCTAGGCCATTCTGGTTAAGCGGTTGGAGCAGCAGAAGAGCGAAATATTTGTTGCCTTCTCAACCATTTCTTGGCTTCAAACTCCCATATCTCGCGAACGGATTGACCTAACCCTAAAATTCCTATTTCATCTGAAAGTAGAAACTCGCCCGATTAGAACGGTATGTGTATTTTTTCCCTGGGCCATTCTGGTTAAGCGTTTGGAGCAGCAGACGTGCGAAAAATTTGTTATCTTGTCAACCATTTCTTAGCTTCAAAGTCCGATATCTCGCGAACGGATTGACCAACCCCAAAAATTCCTGCAGCGTCTGAACGTAGAAACTCGCCCGATTA
Organism: Ptiloglossa arizonensis; assembly: GCF_051014685.1. Classification (NCBI taxonomy): domain Eukaryota; kingdom Metazoa; phylum Arthropoda; class Insecta; order Hymenoptera; family Colletidae; genus Ptiloglossa; species Ptiloglossa arizonensis. Next base: position 682,782 of record NW_027478682.1, on the reverse strand, counting down.
CAAAGGTGTGTGTATTTTTTCCCCAGGCCACTCTGGTTAAGCGTTTGGAGCATCAGAATCGCGAAAAATTTGTCGCCTTCTCAACCATTTCTTAGCTTCAAACTCCCATATCTCGCGAACGGATTGACTAAACCCAAAAATTCCTATTGCATCTGAAAGTAGAAACTCGCCCGATTACAACGGTATGTGTATTTTTTCCCTAGGCCATTCTGGTTAATCGATTGGAGCAGCAGAAGTGCGAAGAATTTGTTACCTCTTCAAACATTTCTTAGCTTCAAACTCCCATATATCGCGAACGGATTGACCTAACCCAAAAATTCCTATTGCGTGTGAAAGTAGGAACACGTCCTCTTACAACGGTATGTGTATTTTCCCCCTAGGCCATTCTGGTTAAGCAACTGGAGCAGCAGAAGTGCAAAAAATTTGTTGCCTTCTCAACAATTTTTTGGTTTCACACTCCCATATCTTGCGAACGGATTGACCTAACCCAAAAATTCGTATTGCATCTGAAAGTAGAAACTCGCCCGATTACAACGGTATGTGTATTTTTTCCCTATGCCATTCTGGTTAAGCGACTGGAGCAGCAGAAGTGCAAAAAATTTGTTGCCTTCTCAACTATTTCTTAGCTTCAAAGTCCCATATCTCGCGAACGGATAGACCAAACCCAGAAATTCCTGCTGCGTCTGAAAGTAGAAACTCGCCCGATTACAACGGTATGTGTATTTTTTATCTAGGCCATTCTGGTTAAGCGATTGGAGCAGCAGAAGTGCGAAGAATTTGTTACCTCTTCAAACATTTCTTAGCTTCAAACTCCCATATATCGCGAACGGATTGACCTAACCCAAAAATTCCTATTGCGTGTGAAAGTAGGAACTCGTCCTCTTACAACGGTATGTGTATTTTCCCCCTAGGCCATTCTGGTTAAGCGACTGGAGCAGCAGAAGTGCAAAAAATTTGTTGCCTTCTCAACCATTTTTTGGTTTCAAACTCCCATATCTTGCGAACGGATTGACCTAACCCAAAAATTCGTATTGCATCTGAAAGTAGAAACTCGCCCGATTACAACGGTATGTGTATTTTCCCCCTAGGCCATTCTGGTTAAGCGACTGGAGCAGCAGAAGTGCGAAAAATTTGTTGCCTTCTCAATCATTTCTTAGCTTCAAACTCCCATATCTCGCTAACGGATTGACCTAACCCAAAAATTCCTATTGCGTCTGAAAGTAGAAACTCGCCCCTTACAACGGTATGTGTATTTTTTCCCTAGGCCATTCTGGTTAAGCGTTTGGAGCAGCAGAAGTGCGAAATATTTGTTGCCTTCTCAACCATTTCTTGGCTTCAAACTCCCATATCTCGCGAACGGATTGACCAATCATAGATATTCCTGCTGCGTCTGAAAGTAGAAACTCGCTCGATTACAACGGTATGTGTACTTTTTCCCTAGGCCATTCTGGTTAAGCGGTTGGAGCAGCAGAAGTGCGAAAAATTTGTTGTCTTACCAACCATTTCTTAGCTTCAAACTCCCATATGTCGCGAACGGATTGACCTAACCCAAAAATTCCTATCGCATCTGAAAGTAGAAACTCGCCCGATTACAACGGTATGTGTATTTACCCCCTAGGCCATTCTGGTTAAGCGACTGGAGCAGCAGAAGTGCAAAAAATTTGTTGCCTTCTCAACCAATTCGTGGCTTCAAACTCCCATATCTCACGAACAGATTGACCTAACCCAAAAATTCCTGCTGCGTCTGAAAGTAGAAACTCGCCCGATTACAACGGTATGTGTATTTTTTCCCTAGGCCATTCTGGTTAAGCCTTTGGAGCAGCAGAATTGCGAAAAATTTGTTGTCTTCTCAACCATTTCTTAGCTTCAAACTCCCATATGTAGCGAACGGATTGACCTAACCCAAAAATTCCTATTGCATCTGAAAGTATAAACTCGCCCGATTACAACGGTACGTGTATTTTCCCCCTAGGCCATTCTGGTTAAGCAACTGGAGCAGCAGAATTGCGAAAAATTTGTTACCTTCCCAACCATTTCTTAGCTTCAAACTCCCGTATCTCGCGAACGGATTGACCTAACCCAAAAATTCCTATTGCGTCTGAAAGTAGAAACTCGTCCGGTTACAACCGTATGTGTATTTTTTCCCTTGGCCATTCTGGTTAAGCGGTTGGAGCAGCAGAAGTGCCAAAAATTTTTTACCTTCTCAACCATTTCTTAGCTTCAAACTCCCGTATCTCGCTAACGGATTGACATAACCCAAAAATTCCTACTGCGTCTGAAAGTAGAAACTCGTCCGGTTACAACGGTATGTGTATTTTTTCCCTTGGCCATTCTGGTTAAGCGGTTGGAGCAGCAGAAGTGCGAAAAATTTGTTACCTTCTCAACCATTTCTTAGCTTAAAACTCCCGTATCTCGCTAACGGATTGACATAACCCAAAAATTACTATTGCGTCTGAAAGTAGAAACTCGTCCGGTTACAACGGTATGTGTATTTTTTCCCTATGCCATTCTGGTTAAGCGACTGGAGCAGCAGAAGTGCAAAAAATTTGTTGCCTTGTCAACTATTTCTTAGCTTCAAAGTCCCATATCTCGCGAACGGATAGACCCAACCCAGAAATTCCTGCTGCGTCTGAAAGTAGAAACTCGCCCGATTACAACGGTATGTGTATTTCTTCCCTAGGCCAATCTGGTTAAGCGATTCGAGCAGCAGAAGAGCCAAATATTTGTTGCCTACTCAACCATTTCTTGGCTTCAAACTCCCATATATCGCGAACGGATTGACCTAACTCAAAAATTCCTATTGCATCTGAAAGTAGAAACTCGCCCGATTACAACGGTATGTGTATTTTTTCCCTATGCCATTCTGGTTAAGCGACTGGAGCAGCAGAAGTGCAAAAAATTTGTTGCCTTCTCAACTATTTCTTAGTTTCAAACTCCCATATCTCGCGAACGGATTGACCTAACCCTAAAATTCCTATTTCATCTGAAAGTAGAAACTCGCCCGATTAGAACGGTATGTGTATTTACCCCCTAGGCCATTCTGGTTAAGCGACTGGAGCAGCAGAAGTGCAAAAAATTTGTTGCCTTCTCAACCATTTCTTGGCTTCAAACTCCCATATCTCGCGAACAGATTGACCAAACCCAAAAATTCCTATTGCATCTGAAAGTAGAAACTCGCCCGATTACAACGGTTTGTGTATTTTTTCCCTAGGCCATTCTGGTTAAGCGATTGGAGCAGCAGAAGTGCGAAAAATTTGTTACCTCCTCAACCATTTCTTAGCTTCAAACTCCCATATCTCGCGAACGGATTGACCTAACCCAAAAATTCCTATTGCGTCTGAAAGTAGAAGCTCGTCCTCTTACAACGGCATGTGTATTTTTTCCCTAGGCCATTCTGGTTAAGCGTTTGGAGCAGCAGAAGTGCGAAAAATTTGTTGTCTTACCAACCATTTCTTAGCTTCAAACTCCCATATGTCGCGAACGGATTGACATAAGCCAAAAATTCCTATCGCATCTGAAAGTAGAAACTCGCCCGATTACAACGGTATGTGTATTTACCCCCTAGGCCATTCTGGTTAAGCGACTGGAGCAGCAGAAGTGCAAAAAATTTGTTGCCTTCTCAACCATTTCTTGGCTTCAAACTCCCATATCTCGCGAACAGATTGACCTAACCCAAAAATTCCTGCTGCGCCTGAAAGTAGAAACTCGCCCGATTACAACGGTATGTGTATTTTTTCTCTAGGCCATTCTGGTTAAGCCTTTGGAGCAGCAGAATTGCGAAAAATTTGTTGTCTTCTCAACCATTTCTTAGCTTCAAACTCCCATATGTAGCGAACGGATTGACCTAACACAAAAATTCCTATTGCATCTGAAAGTAGAAACTCGCCCGATTACAACGGTACGTGTATTTTCCCCCTAGGCCATTCTGGTTAAGCAACTGGAGCAGCAGAATTGCGAAAAATTTGTTACCTTCTCAACCATTTCTTAGCTTCAAACTCCCGTATCTCGCGAACGGATTGACCTAACCCAAAAATTCCTATTGCGTCTGAAAGTAGAAACTCGTCCGGTTACAACGGTATGTGTATTTTTTCCCTTGGCCATTCTGGTTAAGCGGTTGGAGCAGCAGAAGTGCGAAAAATTTGTTACCTTCTCAACCATTTCTTAGCTTCAAACTCCCGTATCTCGCTAACGGATTGACATAACCCAAAAATTCCTACTGCGTCTGAAAGTAGAAACTCGTCCGGTTACAACGGTATGTGTATTTTTTCCCTTGGCCATTCTGGTTAAGCGGTTGGAGCAGCAGAAGTGCGAAGAATTTGTTACCTTCTCAACCATTTCTTAGCTTCAAACTCCCGTATCTCGCTAACGGATTGACATAACCCAAAAATTCCTATTGCGTCTGAAAGTAGAAACTCGTCCGGTTACAACGGTATGTGTATTTTCTTCCTAGGCCATTCTGGTTAAGCGTTTGGAGCAGCAGAAGTGCGAAAAATTTGTTGTCTTCTCAACTATTTCTTAGCTTCAAAGTCCCATATCTCGCGAACGGATAGACCAAACCCAGAAATTCTTGCTGCTTCTGAAAGTAGATACTCGCCCGATTACAACGGTATGTGTATTTTTTCCCTAGGCCAATCTGGTTAAGCGATTGGAGCAGCAGAAGTGCGAAAAATTTGTTGCCTTCTCAACCATTTCTTAGATTCAAACTCCCACATCTCGCGACCGGATTGACCTAACCCAAAAATTCCTATTGCGTCTGAAAGTAGAAACTCGTCCGGTTACAACGGTATGTGTATTTTCTTCCTAGGCCATTCTGGTTAAGCGGTTGGAGCAGCAGAAGTGCGAAATATTTGTTGCCTTCTCAACCATTTCTTGGCTTCAAACTCCCATATCCCGCGAACAGATTGACGTAACCCAAAAATTCCTGCTGCGTCTCAAAGTAGAAACTCGCCCGATTACAACGGTATGTGTGTTTTTTCCCTAGGCCATTCTGGTTAAGCGTTTGGTGCAGCAGAATTGCGAAAAATTTGTTTTTTCTCAACTATTTCTTAGTTTCAAACTCCCATATCTCGCGAACGGATTGACCTAACCCTAAAATTCCTATTTCATCTGAAAGTAGAAACTCGCCCGATTAGAACGGTATGTGTATTTACCCCCTAGGCCATTCTGGTTAAGCGACTGGAGCAGCAGAAGTGCAAAAAATTTGTTGCCTTCTCAACCATTTCTTGGCTTCAAACTCCCATATCTCGCGAACAGATTGACCAAACCCAAAAATTCCTATTGCATCTGAAAGTAGAAACTCGCCCGATTACAACGGTATGTGTATTTTTTCCCTAGGCCATTCTGGTTAAGCGATTGGAGCAGCAGAATTGCGAAAAATTTGTTACCTCCTCAACCATTTCTTAGCTTCAAACTCCCATATCTCGCGAACGGATTGACCTAACCCAAAAATTCCTATTGCGTCTGAAAGTAGAAGCTCGTCCTCTTACAACGGCATGTGTATTTTTTCCCTAGGCCATTCTGGTTAAGCGTTTGGAGCAGCAGAAGTGCGAAATATTTGTTGCCTTCTCAACCATTTCTTGGCTTTAAACTCCCATATCTTGCGAACGGATTGACCTAACCCAAAAATTCGTATTGCATCTGAAAGTAGAAACTCGCCCGATTACAACGGTACGTGTATTTTCCCCCTAGGCCACTCTGGCTAAGCGACTGGAGCTGCAGAAGTGCGAAAAATTGGTTACCTTCACAACCATTTCTTAGCTTCAAACTCCCGTATCTCGCGAACGGATTGACCTAACCCAAAAATTCCTATTGCGTCTGAAAGTAGAAACTCGTCCGGTTACAACGGTATGTGTATTTTTTCCCTAGGCCAATCTGGTTAAGCGATTGGAGCAGCAGAAGTGCGAGAAATTTGTTACCTTCTCTACCATTTCTTAGATTCAAACTCCCATATCTCGCGACCGGATTGACCTAACCCAAAAATTCCTATTGCGTCTCAAAGGAGAAACTCGTCCGGTTACAACGGTATGTGTATTTTTTTCCTAGGCCATTCTGGTTAAGCGGTTGGAGCAGCAGAAGTGCGAAATATTTGTTGCCTCCTCAACCACTTCTTGGCTTCAAACTCCCATATCTCGCGAACAGATTGACCTAACCCAAAAATTCCTGCTGCGTCTCAAAGTAGAAACTCGCCCGATTACAACGGTATGTGTGTTTTTTCCCTAGGCCATTCTGGTTAAGCGTTTGGAGCAGCAGAATTGCGAAAAATTTGTTGTCTTCTCAACTATTTCTTAGCTTCAAACTCCCATATCTCGCGAACGGATTGACCTAACCCTAAAATTCCTATTTCATCTGAAAGTAGAAACTCGCCCGATTACAACGGTATGTGTATTTTTTCCCTAGGCCATTCTGGTTAAGCGATTGGAGCAGCAGAATTGCGAAAAATTTGTTGTCTTCTCAACTATTTCTTAGCTTCAAACTCCCATATCTCGCGAACGGATTGACCTAACCCTAAAATTCCTATTTCATCTGAAAGTAGAAACTCGCCCGATTAGAACGGTATGTGTATTTACCCCCTAGGCCATTCTGGTTAAGCGACTGGAGCAGCAGAAGTGCAAAAAATTTGTTGCCTTCTCAACCATTTCTTGGCTTCAAACTCCCATATCTCGCGAACAGATTGACCAAACCCAAAAATTCCTATTGCATCTGAAAGTAGAAACTCGCCCGATTACAACGGTATGTGTATTTTTTCCCTAGGCCATTCTGGTTAAGCGATTGGAGCAGCAGAATTGCGAAAAATTTGTTACCTCCTCAACCATTTCTTAGCTTCAAACTCCCATATCTCGCGAACGGATTGACCTAACCCAAAAATTCCTATTGCGTCTGAAAGTAGAAGCTCGTCCTCTTACAACGGCATGTGTATTTTTTCCCTAGGCCATTCTGGTTAAGCGTTTGGAGCAGCAGAAGTGCGAAATATTTGTTGCCTTCTCAACCATTTCTTGGCTTCAAACTCCCATATCTTGCGAACGGATTGACCTAACCCAAAAATTCGTATTGCATCTGAAAGTAGAAACTCGCCCGATTACAACGGTACGTGTATTTTCCCCCTAGGCCACTCTGGCTAAGCGACTGGAGCTGCAGAAGTGCGAAAAATTGGTTACCTTCACAACCATTTCTTAGCTTCAAACTCCCGTATCTCGCGAACGGATTGACCTAACCCAAAAATTCCTATTGCGTCTGAAAGTAGAAACTCGTCCGGTTACAACGGTATGTGTATTTTTTCCCTAGGCCAATCTGGTTAAGCGATTGGAGCAGCAGAAGTGCGAGAAATTTGTTACCTTCTCTACCATTTCTTAGATTCAAACTCCCATATCTCGCGACCGGATTGACCTAACCCAAAAATTCCTATTGCGTCTCAAAGGAGAAACTCGTCCGGTTACAACGGTATGTGTATTTTTTTCCTAGGCCATTCTGGTTAAGCGGTTGGAGCAGCAGAAGTGCGAAATATTTGTTGCCTCCTCAACCACTTCTTGGCTTCAAACTCCCATATCTCGCGAACAGATTGACCTAACCCAAAAATTCCTGCTGCGTCTCAAAGTAGAAACTCGCCCGATTACAACGGTATGTGTGTTTTTTCCCTAGGCCATTCTGGTTAAGCGTTTGGAGCAGCAGAATTGCGAAAAATTTGTTGTCTTCTCAACTATTTCTTAGCTTCAAACTCCAATATCTCGCGAACGGATTGACCTAACCCTAAAATTCCTATTTCATCTGAAAGTAGAAACTCGCCCGATTACAACGGTATGTGTATTTTTTCCCTAGGCCATTCTGGTTAAGCGATTGGAGCAGCAGAATTGCGAAAAATTTGTTGTCTTCTCAACTATTTCTTAGCTTCAAACTCCCATATCTCGCGAACGGATTGACCTAACCCTAAAATTCCTATTTCATCTGAAAGTAGAAACTCGCCCGATTAGAACGGTATGTGTATTTACCCCCTAGGCCATTCTGGTTAAGCGACTGGAGCAGCAGAAGTGCAAAAAATTTGTTGCCTTCTCAACCATTTCTTGGCTTCAAACTCCCATATCTCGCGAACAGATTGACCAAACCCAAAAATTCCTATTGCATCTGAAAGTAGAAACTCGCCCGATTACAACGGTATGTGTATTTTTTCCCTAGGCCATTCTGGTTAAGCGATTGGAGCAGCAGAATTGCGAAAAATTTGTTACCTCCTCAACCATTTCTTAGCTTCAAACTCCCATATCTCGCGAACGGATTGACCTAACCCAAAAATTCCTATTGCGTCTGAAAGTAGAAGCTCGTCCTCTTACAACGGCATGTGTATTTTTTCTCTAGGCCATTCTGGTTAAGCGTTTGGAGCAGCAGAAGTGCGAAATATTTGTTGCCTTCTCAACCATTTCTTGGCTTCAAACTCCCATATCTTGCGAACGGATTGACCTAACCCAAAAATTCGTATTGCATCTGAAAGTAGAAACTCGCCCGATTACAACGGTACGTGTATTTTCCCCCTAGGCCACTCTGGCTAAGCGACTGGAGCTGCAGAAGTGCGAAAAATTGGTTACCTTCTCAACCATTTCTTAGCTTCAAACTCCCGTATCTCGCGAACGGATTGACCTAACCCAAAAATTCCTATTGCGTCTGAAAGTAGAAACTCGTCCGGTTACAACGGTATGTGTATTTTTTCCCTAGGCCAATCTGGTTAAGCGATTGGAGCAGCAGAAGTGCGAGAAATTTGTTACCTTCTCTACCATTTCTTAGATTCAAACTCCCATATCTCGCGACCGGATTGACCTAACCCAAAAATTCCTATTGCGTCTCAAAGGAGAAACTCGTCCGGTTACAACGGTATGTGTATTTTTTTCCTAGGCCATTCTGGTTAAGCGGTTGGAGCAGCAGAAGTGCGAAATATTTGTTGCCTCCTCAACCACTTCTTGGCTTCAAACTCCCATATCTCGCGAACAGATTGACCTAACCCAAAAATTCCTGCTGCGTCTCAAAGTAGAAACTCGCCCGATTACAACGGTATGTGTGTTTTTTCCCTAGGCCATTCTGGTTAAGCGTTTGGAGCAGCAGAATTGCGAAAAATTTGTTGTCTTCTCAACTATTTCTTAGCTTCAAACTCCCATATCTCGCGAACGGATTGACCTAACCCTAAAATTCCTATTTCATCTGAAAGTAGAAATTCGCCCGATTAGAACGGTATGTGTATTTACCCCCTAGGCCATTCTGGTTAAGCGACTGGAGCAGCAGAAGTGCGAAAAATTTGTTACATTCTCAACCATTTCTTAGCTTCAAACTCCCGTATCTCGCGAACTGATTGACCTAACCCAAAAATTCCTATTGCGTCTGAAAGTAGAAACTCGTCCAGTTACAACGGTATGTGTATTTTTTCCCTTGGCCATTCTGGTTAAGCGTTTGGAGCAGCAGAATTGCGAAAAATTTGTTGTCTTCTCAACTATTTCTTAGCTTCAAACTCCCATATCTCGCGAACGGATTGACAAAACCCGAAAATTCCTGCTGCGTCTGAAAGTAGAAACTCGCCCGATTACAGCGGTATGGGTATTTTTTCCCTAGGCCATACTGCTTAAGTGTTTGGAGCAACAGAAGTGCGAAAAATTTGTTACCTTCTCAACCATTTCTTAGCTTCAAACTCCCATATATCGCGAACGGATTGACCTAACTCAAAAATTCCTATTGCATCTGAAAGTAGAAACTCGCCCGATTACAACGGTATGTGTATTTTTCCCATAGGCCATTCTGGTTAAGCGTTTGGAGCAGCAGAAGTGCGAAAAATTTGTTGTCTTCTCAACTATTTCTTAGCTTCAAAGTCCCATATCTCGCGAACGGATAGACCAAACCCAGAAATTCTTGCTGCTTCTGAAAGTAGAAGCTCGCCCGATTACAACGGTATGTTTATTTTTTCCCTAGGCCAATCTGGTTAAGCGATTCGAGCAGCAGAAGTGCGAAAAATTTGATGCCATCTCAACCATTTCTTAGCTTCAAACTCCCGTATCTCGCGAACGGATTGACCTATCCCAAAAATTGCTATTGCGTATGAAAGTAGAAACTCGTCCGGGTACAACGGTATGTGTATTTTTTCCCTAGATCATTCTGGTTAAGCGGTTGGAGCACCAGAAGAGCGAAATATTTGTTGCCTTCTCAACCATTTCTTGGCTTCAAACACCCATATCTCGTGAACAGATTGACCTAACCCAAAAACTCCTGCTGCGTCTGAGAGTAGAAACTCGCCCGATTACAACGGTATGTGTATTTTTTCCCTAGGCCAATCTGGTTAAGCGATTGGAGCAGCAGAAGTGCGAAAAACTTGTCGCCTTCTCAAACATTTCTTAGCTTCAAACTCCCATATCTCGCGAACGGATTGACTAAACCCAAAAATTCCTATTGCATCTGAAAGTAGAAACTCGCCCGATTACAACGGTATGTGTATTTTTTCCCTAGGCCATTCTGGTTAAGCGATTGGAGCAGCAGAAGTGCGAAAAATTTGTTACCTCCTCAACCATTTCTTAGCTTCAAACTCCCATATCTCGCGAACGGATTGACCTAACCCAAAAATTCCAATTGCGTCTTAAAGTAGAAACTTGTCCTCTTACAACGGTATGTGTGTTTTTTCCCTAGGCCATTCTGGTTAAGCGTTTGGAGCAGCAGAAGTGCGAAATATTTGTTGCCTTCTCAACCACTTCTTAGCTTCAAACTCTCGTATCTCGCGAACGGATTGACATAACCCAAAAATTCCTATTGCGGCTGAAAGTAGAAACTCGTCCGGTTACAACGGTATGTGTATTTTTTCCCTAGGCCAATCTGGTTAAGCGATTCGAACAGCAGAAGTGCGAAAAATTTGACGCCCCCTCAACCATTTCTTAGCTTCAAACTCCCGTACCTCGCGAACGGATTGACCTAACCCAAATGTTGCTATTGCGTATGAAAGTAGAATCTCGTCCGGTTACAACGGTATGTGTATTTTTTCCCTAGGCCATTCTGGTTAAGCGGTTGGAGCAGCAGAAGAGCGAAATATTTGTTGCCTTCTCAACCATTTCTTGGCTTCAAACTCCCATATCTCGCGAACAGATTGACCTAACCCAAAAATTCCTGCTGCGTCTCAAAGTAGAAACTCGCCCGAATACAACGGTATGTGTGTTTTTTCCCTAGGCCATTCTGGTTAAGCGTTTGGAGCAGTAGAATTGCGAAAAATTTGTTGCCTTCTCAACCATTTCTTGGCTTCAAACTCCCATATCTTGCGAACGGATTGACCTAACCCAAAAATTCGTATTGCATCTGAAAGTAGAAACTCGCCCGATTACAACGGTATGTGTATTTCCCCCCTAGGCCATTCTGGTTAAGCGACTGGAGCAGCAGAAGTGCGAAAAATTTGTCGCCTTCTCAACCGTTTCTTAGCTTCAAACTCCCATATCTCGCGAACGGATTGACTAAACCCAAAAATTCCTATTGCATCTGAAAGTAGAAACTCGCCCGATTACAACGGTATGTGTATTTTTTCCCTAGGCCATTCTGGTTAAGCGATTGGAGCAGCAGAAGTGCGAAAAATTTGTTACCTCCTCAACCATTTCTTAGCTTCAAACTCCCATATCTCGCGAACGGATTGACCTAACCCAAAAATTCCTATTGCGTCTGAAAGTAGAAACTCGTCCTCTTACAACGGCATGTGTATTTTTTCCCTAGGGCATTCTGGTTAAGCGTTTGGAGCAGCAGAAGTGCGAAATATTTGTTGCCTTCTCAACCATTTCTTGGCTTCAAACTCCCATATCTTGCGAACGGATTGACCTAACCCAAAAATTCGTATTGCATCTGAAAGTAGAAACTCGCCCGATTACAACGGTATGTGTATTTCCCCCCTAGGCCATTCTGGTTAAGCGACTGGAGCAGCAGAAGTGCGAAAAATTTGTTGCCTTCTCAATCATTTCTTAGCTTCAAACTCCCATATCTCGCTAACGGATTGACATAACCCAAAAATTCCAATTGCGTCTTAAAGTAGAAACTTGTCCTCTTACAACGGTATGTGTATTTTTTCCCTAGGCCATTCTGGTTAAGCGTTTGGAGCAGCAGAAGTGCGAAATATTTGTTGCCTTCTCAACCATTTCTTGGCTGCAAACTCCCATATCTCGCGAACGGATTGAACAATCACCGAAATTCCTGCTGCGTCTGAAAGTAGAAACACGCTCGATTACAACGGTGTGTGTATTTTTTCCCTAGGCCATTCTGGTTAAGCGGTTGGAGCAGCAGAAGTGCGTAAAATTTGTTGTCTTGTCAACCATTTCTTAGCTTCAAACTCCCATATGTCGCGAACGGATTGACCTAACCCAAAAATTCCTATCGCATCTGAATGTAGAAACTCGCCCGATTACAACGGTATGTGTATTTTCCCCCTAGGCCATTCTGGTTAAGCGTTTGGAGCAGTAGAATTGCGAAAAATTTGTTGCCTTCTCAACCATTTCTTAGCTTCAAACTCCCGTATCTCGCGAACGGATTGACCTAACCCAAAAATTCCTATTGCGTCTGAAAGTAGAAACTCGTCCGGTTACAAGGGTATGTGTATTTTTTCCCTTGGCCACTCTGGTTTAGCGGTTGGAGCAGCAGAAGTGCGAAAAATTTGTTGCCTCCTCAACTATTTCTTAGATTCAAAGTCCCATCTCTCGCGAACGGATAGACCAAACCCAGAAATTCCTGCTGCGTCTGAAAGTAGAAACTCCCCGATTACAACGGTATGTGTATTTTTTCCCTAGGCCAATCTGGTTAAGCGTTTCGAACAGCAGAAGTGCGAAAAATTTGACGCCTTCTCAACCATTTCTTAGCTTCAAACTCCCATATCTCGCGAACGGATTGACTAAACCCAAAAATTCCTATTGCATCTGAAAGTAGAAACTTGCCCGATTACAACGGTATGTGTATTTTTTTGCTAGGCCATTCTGGTTAAGCGTTTGGAGCAGCAGAAGTGCGAAATATTTGTTGCCTTCTCAACCATTTCTTGGCTGCAAACTCCCATATCTCGCGAACGGATTGACCAATCACAGAAATTCCTGCAGCGTCTGAACGTAGAAACTCGCCCGATTACAAAGGTATGTGTATTTTTTCCCAGGCCACTCTGGTGAAGCGTTTGGAGCAGCAGAATCGCGAAAAATTTGTCGCCTTCTCAATCATTTCTTAGCTTCAAACTCCCATATCTCGCTAACGGATTGACCTAACCCAAAAATTCCCATTGCGTCTGAAAGTAGAAACTTGTCCTCTTACAACGGTATGTGTATTTTTTCCCTAGGCCATTCTGGTTAAGCGTTTGGAGCAGCAGAAGTGCGAAATATTTGTTGCCTTCTCAACCATTTCTTGGCTGCAAACTCCCATATCTCGCGAACGGATTGACCAATCACAGAAATTCCTGCTGCGTCTGAAAGTAGAAACTCACTCGATTACAACTGTATGTGTATTTTTTCCCTAGGCCATTCTGGTTAAGCGGTTGGAGCAGCAGAAGTGCGAAAAATTTGTTGTCTTGTCAACCATTTCTTAGCTTCGAACTCCCATATGTCGCGAACGGATTGACCTAACCCAAAAATTCCTATCGCATCTGAAAGTAGAAACTCGCCCGATTACAACGGTATGTGTATTTTTTCCCTTGGCCATTCTGGTTAAGCGGTTGGAGCAGCAGATGTGCGAAAAATTTGTTACTTCTCAACCATTTCTTAGCTTCAAACTCCCGTATCTCGCGAACGGATTGGCATAACCCAGAAATTCCTGCTGCGTCTGAAAGTAGAAACTCGCCCGATTACAACGGTATGTGTATTTTTTCCCTAGGCCAATCTGGTTAAGCGATTCGAACAGCAGAAGTGCGAAAAATTTGATGCCTCCTCAACCATTTCTTAGCTTCAAACTCCCGTATCTCGCGAACGGATTGACCTAACCCAAAAATTGCTAATGCGTATGAAAGTAGAAACTCGTCCGGTTACAACGGTATGTGTATTTTTTCCCTAGGCCATTCTGGTTAAGCGGTTGGGGCAGCAGAAGAGCGAAATATTTGTTGCCTTCTCAACCATTTCTTGGCTTCGACCTCCCATATCTCGCGAACGGATTGACCTAACCCAAAAATTGCTATTGCGTATGAAAGTAGAAACTCGTCCGGTTACAACGGTATGTGTATTTTTTCCCTAGGCCATTCTGGTTAAGCGTTTGGAGCAGCAGAAGTGCGAAATATTTGTTGCCTTCTCAACCATTTCTTGGCTGCAAACTCCCATATCTCGCGAACGGATTGACCAATCACAGAAATTCCTGCTGCGTCTGAAAGTAGAAACTCGCTCGATTACAACTGTATGTGTATTTTTTCCCTTGGCCATTCTGGTTAAGCGTTTGGAGCAGCAGAATTGCGAAAAATTTGTTGTCATCTCAACTATTTCTTAGCTTCAAACTCCCATATCTCGCGAACGGATTGACCTAACCCTAAAATTCCTATTTCATCTGAAAGTAGAAACTCGCCCGATTAGAACGGTATGTGTATTTACACCCTAGGTCATTCTGGTTAAGCGACTGGAGCAGCAGAAGTGCAAAAAATTTGTTGCCTTCTCAACCATTTCTTGGCTTCAAACTCCCATATCTCGCGAACAGATTGACCTAACCCAAAAATTCCTGGTGCGTCTGAAAGTAGAAACTCGCCCGATTACAACGGTATGTGTATTTTTTCCCTAGGCCATTCTGGTTAAGCCTTTGGAGCAGCAGAATTGCGAAAAATTTGTTGTCCTCTCAACCATTTCTTAGCTTCAAACTCCCATATGTAGCGAACGGATTGACCTAACCCAAAAATTCCTATTGCATCTGAAAGTAGAAACTCGCCCGATTACAACGGTACGTGTATTTTCCCCCTTGGCCATTCTGGTTAAGCGACTGGAGCAGCAGTAGTGCGAAAAATTTGTTACCTTCTCAACCATTTCTTAGCTTCAAACTCCCGTATCTCGCGAACGGATTGACCTAACCCAAAAATTGCTATTGCGTATGAAAGTAGAAACTCGTCCGGTTACAACGGTATGTGTATTTTTTCCCTAGGCCATTCTGGTTAAGCGGTTGGAGCAGCAAAAGAGCGAAATATTTGTTGCCTTCTCAACCATTTCTTGGCTTCAAACTCCCATATCTCGCGAACAGATTGACCTAACCCAAAAATTCCTGCTACGTCTGAAAGTAGAAACTCGCCCGATTACAACGGTATGTGTATTTTTTCCCTAGGCCATTCTGGTTAAGCTTTTGGAGCAGCAGAATTGCGAAAAATTTGTTGTCCTCTCAACCATTTCTTAGCTTCAAAGTCCCATATCTCCCGAACGGATAGACCAAACCCAGAAATTCCTGCTGCGTCTGAAAGTAGAAACTCGCCCGATTACAGCGGTATGGGTATTTTTTCCCTAGGCCATACTGGTTAAGCGTTTGGAGCAGCAGAAGTGCGAAAAATTTGTTGTCTTCTCAACTATTTCTTAGCTTCAAAGTCCCATATCTCGCGAACGGATAGACCAAACCCAGAAATTCTTGCTGCTTCTGAAAGTAGAAGCTCGCCCGATTACAACGGTATGTTTATTTTTTCCCTAGGCCAATCTGGTTAAGCGATTCGAGCAGCAGAAGTGCGAAAAATTTGATGCCATCTCAACCATTTCTTAGCTTCAAACTCCCGTATCTCGCGAACGGATTGACCTAACCCAAAAATTGCTATTGCGTATGAAAGTAGAAACTCGTCCGGTTACAACGGTATGTGTATTTTTTCCCTAGGCCATTCTGGTTAAGCGGTTGGTGCACCAGAAGAGCGAAATATTTGTTGCCTTCTCAACCATTTCTTGGCTTCAAACTCCCATATCTCGCGAACAGATTGACCTAACCCAAAAATTCCTGCTGCGTCTCAAAGTAGAAACTCGCCCGATTACAACGGTATGTGTGTTTTTTCCCTAGGCCATTCTGGTTAAGCGGTTGGAGCAGCAGAAGTGCGAAAAATTTGTTACCTTCTCAACCATTTCTTAGCTTCAAACTCCCGTATCTCGCGAACGGATTGACATAACCCAAAAATTCCTATTGCGGCTGAAAGTAGAAACTCGTCCGGTTACAACGGTATGTGTATTTTTTCCCTAGGCCATTCTGGTTAAGCGACTGGAGCAGCAGAAGTGCAAAAAATTTGTTGCCTTCTCAACCATTTCTTGGCTTCAAACTCCCATATCTCGCGAACAGATTGACCTAACCCAAAAATTTCTGCTGCGTCTGAAAGTAGAAACTCGCCCGATTACAGCGGTATGTGTATTTTTTCCCTAGGCCATTCTGGTTAAGCCTTTGGAGCCACAGAATTGCGAAAAATTTGTTGTCCTCTCAACCATTTCTTAGCTTCAAACTCCCATATGTAGCGAACGGATTGACCTAACCCAAAAATTGCTATTGTGTATGAAAGTAGAAACTCGTCCGGTTACAACGGTATGTGTATTTTCCCCCTTGGCCATTCTGGTTAAGCGACTGGAGCAGCAGAAGTGCGAAAAATTTGTTACCTTCTCAACCATTTCTTAGCTTCAAACTCCCGTATCTCGCGAACGGATTGACCTTACCCAAAAATTGCTATTGCGTATGAAAGTAGAAACTCGTCCGGTTACAACGGTATGTGTATTTTTTCCCTAGGCCATTCTGGTTAAGCGGTTGGAGCAGCAAAAGAGCGAAATATTTGTTGCCTTCTCAACCATTTCTTGGCTTCAAACTCCCATATCTCGCGAACAGATTGACCTAACCCAAAAATTCCTGCTGCGTCTGAAAGTAGAAACTCGCCCGATTACAACGGTATGTGTATTTTTTCCCTAGGCCATTCTGGTTAAGCCTTTGGAGCAGCAGAATTGCGAAAAATTTGTTGTCCTCTCAACCATTTCTTAGCTTCAAAGTACCATATCTCGCGAACGGATAGACCAAACCCAGAAATTCCTGCTGCGTCTGAAAGTAGAAACTCGCCCGATTACAGCGGTATGGGTATTTTTTCCCTAGGCCATACTGGTTAAGCGTTTGGAGCAGCAGAAGTGCGAAAAATTTGTTGTCTTCTCAACTATTTCTTAGCTTCAAAGTCCCATATCTCGCGAACGGATAGACCAAACCCAGAAATTCTTGCTGCTTCTGAAAGTAGAATCTCGCCCGATTACAACGGTATGTTTATTTTTTCCCTAGGCCAATCTGGTTAAGCGATTCGAGCAGCAGAAGTGCGAAAAATTTGATGCCATCTCAACCATTTCTTAGCTTCAAACTCCCGTATCTCGCGAACGGATTGACCTAACCCAAAAATTGCTATTGCGTATGAAAGTAGAAACTCGTCCGGTTACAACGGTATGTGTATTTTTTCCCTAGGCCATTCTGGTTAAGCGGTTGGTGCACCAGAAGAGCGAAATATTTGTTGCCTTCTCAACCATTTCTTGGCTTCAAACTCCCATATCTCGCGAACAGATTGACCTAACCCAAAAATTCCTGCTGCGTCTCAAAGTAGAGACTCGCCCGATTACAACGGTATGTGTGTTTTTTCCCTAGGCCATTCTGGTTAAGCGTTTGGAGCAGCAGAATTGCGAAAAACTTGTTGTCTTCTCAACTATTTCTTAGCTTCAAACTCCCATATCTCGCGAACAGATTGACAAAACCCAAAAATTCCTGCTGCGTCTGAAAGTAGAAACTCGCCCGATTACAACGGTATGTGTATTTTTTCCCTAGGCCATTCTGGTTAAGCGGTTGGAGCAGCAGAAGAGCGAAATATTTGTTGCCTTCTCAACCATTTCTTGGCTTCAAACTCCCATATCTCGCGAACAGATTGACCTAACCCAAAAATTCCTGCTGCGTCTCAAAGTAGAAACTCGCCCGATTACAACGGTATGTGTGTTTTTTCCCTAGGCCATTCTGGTTAAGCGTTTGGAGCAGCAGAATTGCGAAAAATTTGTTGTCTTCTCAACTATTTCTTAGCTTCAAACTCCCATATCTCGCGAACGGATTGACCTAACCCTAAAATTCCTATTTCATCTGAAAGTAGAAACTCGCCCGATTAGAACGGTATGTGTATTTACCCCCTAGGCCATTCTGGTTAAGCGACTGGAGCAGCAGAAGTGCAAAAAATTTGTTGCCTTCTCAACCATTTCTTGGCTTCAAAGTCCCATATCTCGCGAACAGATTGACCTAACCCAAAAATTCCTGCTGCGTCTGAAAGTAGAAACTCGCCCGATTACAACGGTATGTGTATTTTTTCCCTAGGCCATTCTGGTTAAGCCTTTGGAGCAGCAGAATTGCGAAAAATTTGTTGTCCTCTCAACCATTTCTTAGCTTCAAACTCCCATATGTAGCGAACGGATTGACCTAACCCAAAAATTCCTATTGCATCTGAAAGTAGAAACTCGCCCGATTACAACGGTATGTGTGTTTTTTCCCTAGGCCATTCTGGTTAAGCGTTTGGAGCAGCAGAATTGCGAAAAATTTGTTGTCTTCTCAACTATTTCTTAGCTTCAAACTCCCATATCTCGCGAACGGATTGACAAAACCCGAAAATTCCTGCTGCGTCTGAAAGTAGAAACTCGCCCGATTACAGCGGTATGGGTATTTTTTCCCTAGGCCATACTGGTTAAGCGTTTGGAGCAACAGAAGTGCCAAAAATTTGTTACCTTCTCAACCATTTCTTAGCTTCAAACTCCAATATATCGCGAACGGATTGACCTAACTCAAAAATTCCTATTGCATCTGAAAGTAGAAACTCGCCCGATTACAACGGTATGTGTATTTTTCCCATAGGCCATTCTGGTTAAGCGTTTGGAGCAGCAGAAGTGCGAAAAATTTGTTGTCTTCTCAACTATTTCTTAGCTTCAAAGTCCCATATCTCGCGAACGGATAGACCAAACCCAGAAATTCTTGCTGCTTCTGAAAGTAGAAGCTCGCCCGATTACAACGGTATGTTTATTTTTTCCCTAGGCCAATCTGGTTAAGCGATTCGAGCAGCAGAAGTGCGAAAAATTTGTCGCCTTCTCAACCGTTTCTTAGCTTCAAACTCCCATATCTCGCGAACGGATTGACTAAACCCAAAAATTCCTATTGCATCTGAAAGTAGAAACTCGCCCGATTACAACGGTATGTGTATTTTCCCCCTAGGCCATTCTGGTTAAGCGACTGGAGCAGCAGAAGTGCGAAAAATTTGTTGCCTTCTCAACCATTTCTTAGCTTCAAACTCCCGTATCTCGCGAACGGATTGACCTAACCCAAAAATTCCTATTGCGTCTGAAAGTAGAAACTCGTCCGGTTACAAGGGTATGTGTATTTTTTCCCTTGGCCATTCTGGTTAAGCGGTTGGAGCAGCAGAAGTGCGAAAAATTTGTTACCTTCTCAACCATTTCTTAGCTTCAAACTCCCGTATCTCGCGAACGGATTGACATAACCCAAAAATTCCTATTGCGGCTGAAAGTAGAAACTCGTCCGGTTACAACGGTATGTGTATTTTTTCCCTAGGCCATTCTGGTTAAGCGACTGGAGCAGCAGAAGTGCAAAAAATTTGTTGCCTTCTCAACTATTTCTTAGCTTCAAAGTCCCATATCTCGCGAACGGATAGGCCAAACCCAGAAATTCCTGCTGCGTCTGAAAGTAGAGACTCGCCCGATTACAACGGTATGTGTATTTTTTCCCTAGGCCAATCTGGTTAAGCGATTCGAACAGCAGAATTGCGAAAAATTTGACGCCCCCTCAACCATTTCTTAGCTTCAAACTCCCGTATCTCGCGAACGGATTGACCTAACCCAAAAATTGCTATTGCGTATGAAAGTAGAAACTCGTCCGGTTACAACGGTATGTGTATTTTTCCCTAGGCCATTCTGGTTAAGCGGTTGGAGCAGCAGAAGTGCGAAATATTTGTTGCCTTCTCAACCTTTTCTTGGCTTCAAACTCCCATATCTCGCGAACAGATTGACCTAACCCAAAAATTCCTGCTGCGTCTCAAAGTAGAAACTCGCCCGAATACAACGGTATGTGTGTTTTTTCCCTAGGGCATTCTGGTTAAGCTTTTGGAGCAGCAGAATTGCGAAAAATTTGTTGTCTTCTCAACTATTTCTTAGCTTCAAACTCCCATATCTCGCGAACGGATTGACCTAACCCTAAAATTCCTATTTCATCTGAAAGTAGAAACTCGCCCGATTAGAACGGTATGTGTATTTACCCCCTAGGCCATTCTGGTTAAGCGACTGGAGCAGCAGAAGTGCAAAAAATTTGTTGCCTTCTCAACCATTTCTTGGCTTCAAGCTCCCATATCTCGCGAACAGATTGACCTAACCCAAAATTCCTATCGCATCTGAAAGTAGAAACTGGCCCGATTACAACGGTATGTGTATTTTTTCCCTAGGCCAATCTGGTTAAGCGATTCGAACAGCAGAAGTGCGAAAAATTTGATGCCTCCTCAACCATTTCTTAGCTTCAAACTCCCGTATCTCGCGAACAGATTGACCTAACCCAAATATTGCTATTGCGTATGAAAGTAGAATCTCGTCCGGTTACAACGGTATGTGTATTTTTTCCCTAGGCCATTCTGGTTAAGCGGTTGGAGCAGCAGAAGAGCGAATATTTGTTGCCTTCTCAACCATTTCTTGGCTTCAAACTCCCATATCTCGCGAACAGATTGACCTAACCCAAAAATTCCTGCTGCGTCTCAAAGTAGAAACTCGCCCGAATACAACGGTATGTGTGTTTTTTCCCTAGGCCATTCTGGTTAAGCGTTTGGAGCAGCAGAATTGCGAAAAATTTGTTGTCTTCTCAACTATTTCTTAGCTTCAAACTCCCATATCTCGCGAACGGATTGACCTAACCCTAAAATTCCTATTTCATCTGAAAGTAGAAATTCGCCCGATTAGAACGGTATGTGTATTTACCCCCTAGGCCATTCTGGTTAAGCGACTGGAGCAGCAGAAGTGCGAAATATTTGTTGCCTTCTCAACCATTTCTTGGCTTCAAACTCCCATATCTTGCGAACGGATTGACCTAACCCAAAAATTCGTATTGCATCTGAAAGTAGAAACTCGCCCGATTACAACGGTATGTGTATTTCCCCCCTAGGCCATTCTGGTTAAGCGACTGGAGCAGCAGAAGTGCGAAGAATTTGTTACCTTCTCAACCATTTCTTAGCTTCAAACTCCCGTATCTCGCGAACGGATTGACATAACCCAAAAATTCCTATTGGGGCTGAAAGTAGAAACTCGTCCGGTTACAACGGTATGTGTATTTTTTCCCTAGGCCATTCTGGTTAAGCGTTTGGAGCAGCAGAATTGCGAAAAATTTGTTGTCTTCTCAACTATTTCTTAGCTTCAAACTCCCATATCTCGCGAACGGATTGACCTAACCCTAAAATTCCTATTTCATCTGAAAGTAGAAACTCGCCCGATTAGAACGGTATGTGTATTTACCCCCTAGGCCATTCTGGTTAAGCGACTGGAGCAGCAGAAGTGCAAAGAATTTGTTGCCTTCTCAACCATTTCTTGGCTTCAAGCTCCCATATCTCGCGAACAGATTGTAACCCAAAATTCCTATCGCATCTGAAAGTAGAAACTCGCCCGATTACAACGGTATGTGTATTTTTTCCCTAGGCCAATCTGGTTAAGCGATTCGAACAGCAGAAGTGCGAAAAATTTGATGCCTCATCAACCATTTCTTAGCTTTCAAACTCCCGTATCTCGCGAACAGATTGACCTAACCCAAATATTGCTATTGCGTATGAAAGTAGAATCTCGTCCGGTTACAACGGTATGTGTATTTTTTCCCTAGGCCATTCTGGTTAAGCGGTTGGAGCAGCAGAAGAGCGAAATATTTGTTGCCTTCTCAACCATTTCTTGGCTTCAAACTCCCATATCTCGCGAACAGATTGACCTAACCAAAAATTCCTGCTGCGTCTCAAAGTAGAAACTCGCCCGAATACAACGGTATGTGTGTTTTTTCCCTAGGCCATTCTGGTTAAGCGTTTGGAGCAGCAGAATTGCGAAAAATTTGTTGTCATCTCAACTATTTCTTAGCTTCAAACTCCCATATCTCGCGAACGGATTGACCTAACCCTAAAATTCCTATTTCATCTGAAAGTAGAAATTCGCCCGATTAGGACGGTATGTGTATTTATCCCCTAGGCCATTCTGGTTAAGCGACTGGAGCAGCAGAAGTGCAAAGAATTTGTGCCTTCTCAACCATTTCTTGGCTTCAAGCTCCCATATCTCGCGAACAGATTGACCTAACCCAAAATTCCTATCGCATCTGAAAGTAGAAACTCGCCCGATTACAACGGTATGTGTATTTTTTCCCTAGGCCAATCTGGTTAAGCGATTCGAACAGCAGAAGTGCGAAAATTTGATGCCTCCTCAACCATTTCTTAGCTTCAAACTCCCGTATCTCGCGAACAGATTGACCTAACCCAAATATTGCTATTGCGTATGAAAGTAGAATCTCGTCCGGTTACAACGGCATGTGTATTTTTTCCCTAGGCCATTCTGGTTAAGCGGTTGGAGCAGCAGAAGAGCGAAATATTTGTTGCCTTCTCAACCATTTCTTGGCTTCAACTCCCATATCTCGCGAACAGATTGACCTAACCCAAAAATTCCTCCTGCGTCTGAAAGTAGAAACTCGACCGATTACAACGGTATGTGTGTTTTTTCCCTAGGCCATTCTGGTTAAGCGTTTGGAGCAGCAGAATTGCGAAAACTTGTTGTCTTCTCAACTATTTCTTAGCTTCAAACTCCCATATCTCGCGAACGGATTGACAAAACCCAAAAATTCCTGCTGCGTCTGAGAGTAGAAACTCGCCCGATTACAACGGTATGTGTATTTTTTCCCTATGCCAATCTGGTTAAGCGATTGGAGCAGCAGAAGTGCGAAAAATTTGTTGCCTTCTCAACCCTTTCTTAGCTTCAAACTCCCATATCTCGCGAACGGATTGACTAAACCCAAAAATTCCTATTGCATCTGAAAGTAGAAACTCGCCCGATTACAACGGTATGTGTATTTTTTCCCTAGGCCATTCTGGTTAAGCGATTGGAGCAGCAGAAGTGCGAAAAATTTGTTACCTCCTCAACCATTTCTTAGCTTCAAACTCCCATATCTCGCGAACGGATTGACCTAACCCAAAAATTCCTATTGCGTCTGAAAGTAGAAACTCGTCCTCTTACAACGGCATGTGTATTTTTTCCCTAGGGCATTCTGGTTAAGCGTTTGGAGCAGCAGAAGTGCAAAATATTTGTTGCCTTCTCAACCATTTCTTGGCTTCAAACTCCCATATCTTGCGAACGGATTGACCTAACCCAAAAATTCGTATTGCATCTGAAAGTAGAAACTCGCCCGATTACAACGGTATGTGTGTTTCCCCCCTAGGCCATTCTGGTTAAGCGACTGGAGCAGCAGAAGTGCGAAAAATTTGTTGCCTTCTCAATCATTTCTTAGCTTCAAACTCCCATATCTCGCTAACGGATTGACCTAACCCAAAAATTCCAATTGCGTCTTAAAGTAGAAACTTGTCCTCTTACAACGGTATGTGTATTTTTTCCCTAGGCCATTCTGGTTAAGCGTTTGGAGCAGCAGAAGTGCGAAATATTTGTTGCCTTCTCAACCATTTCTTAGCTTCAAACTCCCGTATCTCGCGAACGGATTGACATAACCCAAAAATTCCTATTGCGGCTGAAAGTAGAAACTCGTCCGGTTACAACGGTATGTGTATTTTTTCCCTAGGCCATTCTGGTTAAGCGGTTGGAGCAGCAGAAGTGCGTAAAATTTGTTGTCTTGTCAACCATTTCTTAGCTTCAAACTCCCATATGTCGCGAACGGATTGACCTAACCCAAAAATTCCTATCGCATCTGAATGTAGAAACTCGCCCGATTACAACGGTATGTGTATTTTCCCCCTAGGCCATTCTGGTTAAGCGACTGGAGCAGCAGAAGTGCAAAAAATTTGTTGCCTTCTCAACTATTTCTTAGCTTCAAAGTCCCATATCTCGCGAACGGATAGACCAAACCCAGAAATTCCTGCTGCGTCTGAAAGTAGAAACTCGCCCGATTACAACGGTATGTGTATTTTTTCCCTAGGCCAATCTGGTTAAGCGATTCGAACAGCAGAAGTGCGAAAAATTTGACGCCCCCTCAACCATTTCTTAGCTTCAAACTCCCGTATCTCGCGAACGGATTGACCTAACCCAAAAATTGCTATTGCGTATGAAAGTAGAAACTCGTCCGGTTACAACGGTATGTGTATTTTTCCCTAGGCCATTCTGGTTAAGCGGTTGGAGCAGCAGAAGTGCGAAATATTTGTTGCCTTCTCAACCATTTCTTGGCTTCAAACTCCCATATCTCGCGAACAGATTGACCTAACCCAAAAATTCCTGCTGCGTCTCAAAGTAGAAACTCGCCCGAATACAACGGTATGCGTGTTTTTTCCCTAGGGCATTCTGGTTAAGCGTTTGGAGCAGCAGAATTGCGAAAAATTTGTTGTCTTCTCAACTATTTCTTAGCTTCAAACTCCCATATCTCGCGAACGGATTGACCTAACCCTAAAATTCCTATTTCATCTGAAAGTAGAAACTCGCCCGATTAGAACGGTATGTGTATTTACCCCCTAGGCCATTCTGGTTAAGCGACTGGAGCAGTAGAAGTGCAAAAAATTTGTTGCCTTCTCAACCATTTCTTGGCTTCAAGCTCCCATATCTCGCGAACAGATTGACCTAACCCAAAATTCCTATCGCATCTGAAAGTAGAAACTCGCCCGATTACAACGGTATGTGTATTTTTTCCCTAGGCCAATCTGGTTAAGCGATTCGAACAGCAGAAGTGCGAAAAATTTGATGCCTCCTCAACCATTTCTTAGCTTCAAACTCCCGTATCTCGCGAACAGATTGACCTAACCCAAATATTGCTATTGCGTATGAAAGTAGAATCTCGTCCGGTTACAACGGTATGTGTATTTTTTCCCTAGGCCATTCTGGTTAAGCGGTTGGAGCAGCAGAAGAGCGAAATATTTGTTGCCTTCTCAACCATTTCTTGGCTTCAAACTCCCATATCTCGCGAACAGATTGACCTAACCCAAAAATTCCTGCTGCGTCTCAAAGTAGAAACTCGCCCGATTACAACGGTATGTGTGTTTTTTCCCTAGGGCATTCTGGTTAAGCGTTTGGAGCAGCAGAATTGCGAAAAATTTGTTGTCTTCTCAACTATTTCTTAGCTTCAAACTCCCATATCTCGCGAACGGATTGACCTAACCCTAAAATTCCTATTTCATCTGAAAGTAGAAACTCGCCCGATTAGAACGGTATGTGTATTTACCCCCTAGGCCATTCTGGTTAAGCGACTGGAGCAGTAGAAGTGCAAAAAATTTGTTGCCTTCTCAACCATTTCTTGGCTTCAAGCTCCCATATCTCGCGAACAGATTGACCTAACCCAAAATTCCTATCGCATCTGAAAGTAGAAACTCGCCCGATTACAACGGTATGTGTATTTTTTCCCTAGGCCAATCTGGTTAAGCGATTCGAACAGCAGAAGTGCGAAAAATTTGATGCCTCCTCAACCATTTCTTAGCTTCAAACTCCCGTATCTCGCGAACAGATTGACCTAACCCAAATATTGCTATTGCGTATGAAAGTAGAATCTCGTCCGGTTACAACGGTATGTGTATTTTTTCCCTAGGCCATTCTGGTTAAGCGGTTGGAGCAGCAGAAGAGCGAAATATTTGTTGCCTTCTCAACCATTTCTTGGCTTCAAACTCCCATATCTCGCGAACAGATTGACCTAACCCAAAAATTCCTGCTGCGTCTCAAAGTAGAAACTCGCCCGATTACAACGGTATGTGTGTTTTTTCCCTAGGCCATTCTGGTTAAGCGGTTGGAGCAGCAGAAGTGCGAAAAATTTGTTACCTTCTCAACCATTTCTTAGCTTCAAACTCCCGTATCTCGCGAACGGATTGACATAACCCAAAAATTCCTATTGCGGCTGAAAGTAGAAACTCGTCCGGTTACAACGGTATGTGTATTTTTTCCCTAGGCCATTCTGGTTAAGCGTTTGGAGCAGCAGAAGTGCGAAATATTTGTTGCCTTCTCAACCATTTCTTGGCTGCAAACTCCCATATCTCGCGAACGGATTGACCAATCACAGAAATTCCTGCAGCGTCTGAACGTAGAAACTCGCCCGATTACAAAGGTATGTGTATTTTTTCCCAGGCCACTCTGGTGAAGCGTTTGGAGCAGCAGAATCGCGAAAAATTTGTCGCCTTCTCAACCATTTCTTAGCTTCAAACTCCCATATCTCGCGAACGGATTGACTAAACCCAAAAATTCCTATTGCATCTGAAAGTAGAAACTTGCCCGATTACAAAGGTATGTGTATTTTTTTGCTAGGCCATTCGGGTTAAGCGATTGGAGCAGCAGAAGTGCGAAGAATTTGTTACCTCCTCAACCATTTCTTAGCTTCAAACTCCCATATCTCGCGAACGGATTGACCTAACCCAAAAATTCCCATTGCGTCTGAAAGTAGAAACTTGTCCTCTTACAACGGTATGTGTATTTTTTCCCTAGGCCATTCTGGTTAAGCGTTTGGAGCAGCAGAAGTGCGAAATATTTGTTGCCTTCTCAACCATTTCTTGGCTGCAAACTCCCATATCTCGCGAACGGATTGACCAATCACAGAAATTCCTGCTGCGTCTGAAAGTAGAAACTCGCTCGATTACAACTGTATGTGTATTTTTTCCCTAGGCCATTCTGGTTAAGCGGTTGGAGCAGCAGAAGTGCGAAAAATTTGTTGTCTTGTCAACCATTTCTTAGCTTCAAACTCCCATATGTCGCGAACGGATTGACCTAACCCAAAAATTCCTATCGCATCTGAAAGTAGAAACTCGCCCGATTACAACGGTATGTGTATTTTTTCCCTTGGCCATTCTGGTTAAGCGGTTGGAGCAGCAGAAGTGCGAAAAATTTGTTGTCTTGTCAACCATTTCTTAGCTTCAAACTCCCATATGTCGCGAACGGATTGACCTAACCCAAAAATTCCTATCGCATCTGAAAGTAGAAACTCGCCCGATTACAACGGTATGTGTATTTTTTCCCTTGGCCATTCTGGTTAAGCGGTTGGAGCAGCAGATGTGCGAAAAATTTGTTACTTCTCAACCATTTCTTAGCTTCAAACTCCCGTATCTCGCGAACGGATTGGCATAACCCAAAAATTCCTATTGCGTCTGAAAGTAGAAACTCGTCCGGTTACAACGGTATGTGTATTTTTTCCCTAGGCCATTCTGGTTAAGCGTTTGGAGCAGCAGAAGTGCGAAATATTTGTTGCCTTCTCAACCATTTCTTAGCTTCAAACTCCCATATGTCGCGAACGGATTGACCTAACCCAAAAATTCCTATCGCATCTGAAAGTAGAAACTCGCCCGATTACAACGGTATGTGTATTTTTTCCCTAGGCCAATCTGGTTAAGCGATTCGAACAGCAGAAGTGCGAAAAATTTGATGCCTCCTCAACCATTTCTTAGCTTCAAACTCCCGTATCTCGCGAACGGATTGACCTAACCCAAAAATTGCTAATGCGTATGAAAGTAGAAACTCGTCCGGTTACAACGGTATGTGTATTTTTTCCCTAGGCCATTCTGGTTAAGCGGTTGGAGCAGCAGAAGAGCGAAATATTTGTTGCCTTCTCAACCATTTCTTGGCTTCAATCTCCCATATCTCGCGAACGGATTGACCTAACCCAAAAATTGCTATTGCGTATGAAAGTAGAAACTCGTGCGCTTACAACGGTATGTGTATTTTTTCCCTAGGCCATTCTGGTTAAGCGTTTGGAGCAGCAGAAGTGCGAAATATTTGTTGCCTTCTCAACCATTTCTTGGCTGCAAACTCCCATATCTCGCGAACGGATTGACCAATCACAGAAATTCCTGCTGCGTCTGAAAGTAGAAACTCGCCCGATTACAACGGTATGTGTATTTTTTCCCTAGGCCAATCTGGTTAAGCGATTCGAACAGCAGAAGTGCGAAAAATTTGATGCCTCCTCAACCATTTCTTAGCTTCAAACTCCCGTATCTCGCGAACGGATTGACCTAACCCAAAAATTGCTATTGTGTATGAAAGTAGAAACTCGTCCGGTTACAACGGTATGTGTATTTTTTCCCTAGGCCATTCTGGTTAAGCGGTTGGAGCAGCAGAAGAGCGAAATATTTGTTGCCTTCTCAACCATTTCTTGGCTTCAAACTCCCATATCTCGCGAACAGATTGACCTAACCCAAAAATTCCTGCTGCGTCTCAAAGTAGAAACTCGCCCGATTTCAACGGTATGTGTGTTTTTTCCCTAGGCCATTCTGGTTAAGCGTTTGGAGCAGCAGAAGTGCAAAAAATTTGTTGCCTTCTCAACCATTTCTTGGCTTCAAACTCCCATATCTCGCGAACAGATTGACCTAACCCAAAAATTCCTGCTGCGTCTGAAAGTAGAAACTCGCCCGATTACAGCGGTATGTGTATTTTTTCCCTAGGCCATTCTGGTTAAGCCTTTGGAGCAGCAGAATTGCGAAAAATTTGTTGTCCTCTCAACCATTTCTTAGCTTCAAACTCCCATATGTAGCGAACGGATTGACCTAACCCAAAAATTCCTATTGCATCTGAAAGTAGAAACTCGCCCGATTACAACGGTACGTGTATTTTCCCCCTTGGCCATTCTGGTTAAGCGGTTGGAGCAGCAGAAGAGCGAAATATTTGTTGCCTTCTCAACCATTTCTTGGCTTCAATCTCCCATATCTCGCGAACGGATTGACCTAACCCAAAAATTGCTATTGCGTATGAAAGTAGAAACTCGTCCGCTTACAACGGTATGTGTATTTTTTCCCTAGGCCATTCTGGTTAAGCGTTTGGAGCAGCAGAAGTGCGAAATATTTGTTGCCTTCTCAACCATTTCTTGGCTGCAAACTCCCATATCTCGCGAACGGATTGACCAATCACAGAAATTCCTGCTGCGTCTGAAAGTAGAAACTCGCTCGATTACAACTGTATGTGTATTTTTTCCCTTGGCCATTCTGGTTAAGCGGTTGGAGCAGCAGATGTGCGAAAAATTTGTTACCTTCTCAACCATTTCTTAGCTTCAAACTCCCGTATCTCGCGAACGGATTGACCTTACCCAAAAATTGCTATTGCGTATGAAAGTAGAAACTCGTCCGGTTACAACGGTATGTGTATTTTTTCCCTAGGCCATTCTGGTTAAGCGGTTGGAGCAGCAGAAGAGCGAAATATTTGTTGCCTTCTCAACCATTTCTTGGCTTCAAACTCCCATATCTCGCGAACAGATTGACCTAACCCAAAAATTCCTGCTGCGTCTCAAAGTAGAAACTCGCCCGATTTCAACGGTATGTGTGTTTTTTCCCTAGGCCATTCTGGTTAAGCGTTTGGAGCAGCAGAATTGCGAAAAATTTGTTGTCATCTCAACTATTTCTTAGCTTCAAACTCCCATATCTCGCGAACGGATTGACCTAAACCTAAAATTCCTATTTCATCTGAAAGTAGAAACTCGCCCGATTAGAACGGTATGTGTATTTACCCCCTAGGCCATTCTGGTTAAGCGACTGGAGCAGCAGAAGTGCAAAAAATTTGTTGCCTTCTCAACCATTTCTTGGCTTCAAACTCCCATATCTCGCGAACAGATTGACCTAACCCAAAAATTCCTGCTGCGTCTGAAAGTAGAAACTCGCCCGATTACAACGGTATGTGTATTTTTTCCCTAGGCCATTCTGGTTAAGCCTTTGGAGCAGCAGAATTGCGAAAAATTTGTTGTCCTCTCAACCATTTCTTAGCTTCAAACTCCCATATGTAGCGAACGGATTGACCTAACCCAAAAATTCCTATTGCATCTGAAAGTAGAAACTCGCCCGATTACAACGGTACGTGTATTTTCCCCCTTGGCCATTCTGGTTAAGCGACTGGAGCAGCAGAAGTGCGAAAAATTTGTTACCTTCTCAACCATTTCTTAGCTTCAAACTCCCGTATCTCGCGAACGGATTGACCTTACCCAAAAATTGCTATTGCGTATGAAAGTAGAAACTCGTCCGGTTACAACGGTATGTGTATTTTTTCCCTAGGCCATTCTGGTTAAGCGGTTGGAGCAGCAAAAGAGCGAAATATTTGTTGCCTTCTCAACCATTTCTTGGCTTCAAACTCCCATATCTCGCGAACAGATTGACCTAACCCAAAAATTCCTGCTGCGTCTGAAAGTAGAAACTCGCCCGATTACAACGGTATGTGTATTTTTTCCCTAGGCCATTCTGGTTAA
The DNA here is from genome assembly GCF_051014685.1 of Ptiloglossa arizonensis. Classification (NCBI taxonomy): domain Eukaryota; kingdom Metazoa; phylum Arthropoda; class Insecta; order Hymenoptera; family Colletidae; genus Ptiloglossa; species Ptiloglossa arizonensis. Next base: position 652,497 of record NW_027478682.1, on the reverse strand, counting down.
GCCTTTGGAGCAGCAGAATTGCGAAAAATTTGTTGTCCTCTCAACCATTTCTTAGCTTCAAAGTACCATATCTCGCGAACGGATAGACCAAACCCAGAAATTCCTGCTGCGTCTGAAAGTAGAAACTCGCCCGATTACAGCGGTATGGGTATTTTTTCCCTAGGCCATACTGGTTAAGCGTTTGGAGCAGCAGAAGTGCGAAAAATTTGTTGTCTTCTCAACTATTTCTTAGCTTCAAAGTCCCATATCTCGCGAACGGATAGACCAAACCCAGAAATTCTTGCTGCTTCTGAAAGTAGAATCTCGCCCGATTACAACGGTATGTTTATTTTTTCCCTAGGCCAATCTGGTTAAGCGATTCGAGCAGCAGAAGTGCGAAAAATTTGATGCCATCTCAACCATTTCTTAGCTTCAAACTCCCGTATCTCGCGAACGGATTGACCTAACCCAAAAATTGCTATTGCGTATGAAAGTAGAAACTCGTCCGGTTACAACGGTATGTGTATTTTTTCCCTAGGCCATTCTGGTTAAGCGGTTGGTGCACCAGAAGAGCGAAATATTTGTTGCCTTCTCAACCATTTCTTGGCTTCAAACTCCCATATCTCGCGAACAGATTGACCTAACCCAAAAATTCCTGCTGCGTCTGAAAGTAGAAACTCGCCCGATTACAACGGTATGTGTATTTTTTCCCTAGGCCATTCTGGTTAAGCGGTTGGAGCAGCAGAAGAGCGAAATATTTGTTGCCTTCTCAACCATTTCTTGGCTTCAAACTCCCATATCTCGCGAACAGATTGACCTAACCCAAAAATTCCTGCTGCGTCTCAAAGTAGAAACTCGCCCGATTACAACGGTATGTGTGTTTTTTCCCTAGGCCATTCTGGTTAAGCGTTTGGAGCAGCAGATTTGCGAAAAATTTGTTGTCTTCTCAACTATTTCTTAGCTTCAAACTCCCATATCTCGCGAACGGATTGACCTAACCCTAAAATTCCTATTTCATCTGAAAGTAGAAACTCGCCCGATTAGAACGGTATGTGTATTTACCCCCTAGGCCATTCTGGTTAAGCGACTGGAGCAGCAGAAGTGCAAAAAATTTGTTGCCTTCTCAACCATTTCTTGGCTTCAAAGTCCCATATCTCGCGAACAGATTGACCTAACCCAAAAATTCCTGCTGCGTCTGAAAGTAGAAACTCGCCCGATTACAACGGTATGTGTATTTTTTCCCTAGGCCATTCTGGTTAAGCCTTTGGAGCAGCAGAATTGCGAAAAATTTGTTGTCCTCTCAACCATTTCTTAGCTTCAAACTCCCATATGTAGCGAACGGATTGACCTAACCCAAAAATTCCTATTGCATCTGAAAGTAGAAACTCGCCCGATTACAACGGTATGTGTGTTTTTTCCCTAGGCCATTCTGGTTAAGCGTTTGGAGCAGCAGAATTGCGAAAAATTTGTTGTCTTCTCAACTATTTCTTAGCTTCAAACTCCCATATCTCGCGAACGGATTGACAAAACCCGAAAATTCCTGCTGCGTCTGAAAGTAGAAACTCGCCCGATTACAGCGGTATGGGTATTTTTTCCCTAGGCCATACTGGTTAAGCGTTTGGAGCAACAGAAGTGCCAAAAATTTGTTACCTTCTCAACCATTTCTTAGCTTCAAACTCCAATATATCGCGAACGGATTGACCTAACTCAAAAATTCCTATTGCATCTGAAAGTAGAAACTCGCCCGATTACAACGGTATGTGTATTTTTCCCATAGGCCATTCTGGTTAAGCGTTTGGAGCAGCAGAATTGCGAAAAATTTGTTGTCTTCTCAACTATTTCTTAGCTTCAATGTCCCATATCTCGCGAACGGATAGACCAAACCCAGAAATTCTTGCTGCTTCTGAAAGTAGAAGCTCGCCCGATTACAACGGTATGTTTATTTTTTCCCTAGGCCAATCTGGTTAAGCGATTCGAGCAGCAGAAGTGCGAAAAATTTGTCGCCTTCTCAACCGTTTCTTAGCTTCAAACTCCCATATCTCGCGAACGGATTGACTAAACCCAAAAATTCCTATTGCATCTGAAAGTAGAAACTCGCCCGATTACAACGGTATGTGTATTTTTTCCCTAGGCCATTCTGGTTAAGCGATTGGAGCAGCAGAAGTGCGAAAAATTTGTTACCTCCTCAACCATTTCTTAGCTTCAAACTCCCATATCTCGCGAACGGATTGACCTAACCCAAAAATTCCTATTGCGTCTGAAAGTAGAAACTCGTCCTCTTACAACGGCATGTGTATTTTTTCCCTAGGGCATTCTGGTTAAGCGTTTGGAGCAGCAGAAGTGCGAAATATTTGTTGCCTTCTCAACCATTTCTTGGCTTCAAACTCCCATATCTTGCGAACGGATTGACCTAACCCAAAAATTCGTATTGCATCTGAAAGTAGAAACTCGCCCGATTACAACGGTATGTGTGTTTCCCCCCTAGGCCATTCTGGTTAAGCGACTGGAGCAGCAGAAGTGCGAAAAATTTGTTGCCTTCTCAATCATTTCTTAGCTTCAAACTCCCATATCTCGCTAACGGATTGACCTAACCCAAAAATTCCAATTGCGTCTTAAAGTAGAAACTTGTCCTCTTACAACGGTATGTGTATTTTTTCCCTAGGCCATTCTGGTTAAGCGTTTGGAGCAGCAGAAGTGCGAAATATTTGTTGCCTTCTCAACCATTTCTTGGCTGCAAACTCCCATATCTCGCGAACGGATTGACCAATCACAGAAATTCCTGCTGCGTCTGAAAGTAGAAACTCGCTCGATTACAACGGTATGTGTATTTTTTCCCTAGGCCATTCTGGTTAAGCGGTTGGAGCAGCAGAAGTGCGTAAAATTTGTTGTCTTGTCAACCATTTCTTAGCTTCAAACTCCCATATGTCGCGAACGGATTGACCTAACCCAAAAATTCCTATCGCATCTGAATGTAGAAACTCGCCCGATTACAACGGTATGTGTATTTTCCCCCTAGGCCATTCTGGTTAAGCGACTGGAGCAGCAGAAGTGCGAAAAATTTGTTGCCTTCTCAACCATTTCTTAGCTTCAAACTCCCGTATCTCGCGAACGGATTGACCTAACCCAAAAATTCCTATTGCGTCTGAAAGTAGAAACTCGTCCGGTTACAAGGGTATGTGTATTTTTTCCCTTGGCCATTCTGGTTAAGCGGTTGGAGCAGCAGAAGTGCGAAAAATTTGTTACCTTCTCAACCATTTCTTAGCTTCAAACTCCCGTATCTCGCGAACGGATTGACATAACCCAAAAATTCCTATTGCGGCTGAAAGTAGAAACTCGTCCGGTTACAACGGTATGTGTATTTTTTCCCTAGGCCATTCTGGTTAAGCGACTGGAGCAGCAGAAGTGCAAAAAATTTGTTGCCTTCTCAACTATTTCTTAGCTTCAAAGTCCCATATCTCGCGAACGGATAGACCAAACCCAGAAATTCCTGCTGCGTCTGAAAGTAGAAACTCGCCCGATTACAACGGTATGTGTATTTTTTCCCTAGGCCAATCTGGTTAAGCGATTCGAACAGCAGAAGTGCGAAAAATTTGACGCCCCCTCAACCATTTCTTAGCTTCAAACTCCCGTATCTCGCGAACGGATTGACCTAACCCAAAAATTGCTATTGCGTATGAAAGTAGAAACTCGTCCGGTTACAACGGTATGTGTATTTTTCCCTAGGCCATTCTGGTTAAGCGGTTGGAGCAGCAGAAGTGCGAAATATTTGTTGCCTTCTCAACCATTTCTTGGCTTCAAACTCCCATATCTCGCGAACAGATTGACCTAACCCAAAAATTCCTGCTGCGTCTCAAAGTAGAAACTCGCCCGAATACAACGGTATGTGTGTTTTTTCCCTAGGCCATACTGGTTAAGCGTTTGGAGCAACAGAAGTGCCAAAAATTTGTTACCTTCTCAACCATTTCTTAGCTTCAAACTCCAATATATCGCGAACGGATTGACCTAACTCAAAAATTCCTATTGCATCTGAAAGTAGAAACTCGCCCGATTACAACGGTATGTGTATTTTTCCCATAGGCCATTCTGGTTAAGCGTTTGGAGCAGCAGAAGTGCGAAAAATTTGTTGTCTTCTCAACTATTTCTTAGCTTCAATGTCCCATATCTCGCGAACGGATAGACCTAACCCAAAATTCCTATCGCATCTGAAAGTAGAAACTCGCCCGATTACAACGGTATGTGTATTTTTTCCCTAGGCCAATCTGGTTAAGCGATTCGAACAGCAGAAGTGCGAAAAATTTGATGCCTCCTCAACCATTTCTTAGCTTCAAACTCCCGTATCTCGCGAACAGATTGACCTAACCCAAATATTGCTATTGCGTGTGAAAGTAGAATCTCGTCCGGTTACAACGGTATGTGTATTTTTTCCCTAGGCCGTTCTGGTTAAGCGGTTGGAGCAGCAGAAGAGCGAAATATTTGTTGCCTTCTCAACCATTTCTTGGCTTCAAACTCCCATATCTCGCGAACAGATTGACCTAACCCAAAAATTCCTTCTGCGTCTCAAAGTAGAAACTCGCCCGAATACAACGGTATGTGTGTTTTTTCCCTAGGCCATTCTGGTTAAGCGTTTGGAGCAGCAGAATTGCGAAAAATTTGTTGTCTTCTCAACTATTTCTTAGCTTCAAACTCCCATATCTCGCGAACGGATTGACCTAACCCTAAAATTCCTATTTCATCTGAAAGTAGAAATTCGCCCGATTAGAACGGTATGTGTATTTACCCCCTAGGCCATTCTGGTTAAGCGACTGGAGCAGCAGAAGTGCAAAAAATTTGTTGCCTTCTCAACCATTTCTTGGCTTCAAACTCCCATATCTCGCGAACAGATTGACCTAACCCAAAAATTCCTGCTGCGTCTGAAAGTAGAAACTCGCCCGATTACAACGGTATGTGTATTTTTTCCCTATGCCATTCTGGTTAAGCCTTTGGAGCAGCAGAATTGCGAAAAATTTGTTGTCCTCTCAACCATTTCTTAGCTTCAAACTCCCATATGTAGCGAACGGATTGACCTAACCCAAAAATTCCTATTGCATCTGAAAGTAGGAACTCGCGCGATTACAACGGTACGTGCATTTTCCCCCTAGGCCATTCTGGTTAAGCGACTGGAGCAGCAGAAGTGCAAAAAATTTGTTGCCTTCTCAACTATTTCTTAGATTCAAAGTCCCATATCTCGCGAACGGATAGACCAAACCCAGAAATTCCTGCTGCGTCTGAAAGTTGAAACTCGCCCGATTACAACGGTATGTGTATTTTTTCCCTAGGCCAAACTGGTTAAGCGATTCGAACAGCAGAAGTGCGAAAAATTTGACGCCCCCTCAACCATTTCTTAGCTTCAAACTCCCGTATCTCGCGAACGGATTGACCTAACCCAAAAATTGCTATTGCGTATGAAAGTAGAAACTCGTCCGGTTACAACGGTATGTGTGTTTTTTCCCTAGGCCATTCTGGTTAAGCGTTTGGAGCAGCAGAATTACGAAAAATTTGTTGTCTTCTCAACTATTTCTTAGCTTCAAACTCCCATATCTCGCGAACGGATTGACCTAACCCTAAAATTCCTATTTCATCTGAAAGTAGAAACTCGCCCGATTAGAACGGTATGTGTATTTACCCCCTAGGCCATTCTGGTTAAGCGACTGGAGCAGCAGAAGTGCAAAGAATTTGTTGCCTTCTCAACCAGTTCTTGGCTTCAAGCTCCTATATCTCGCGAACAGATTGACCTAACCCAAAATTCCTATCGCATCTGAAAGTAGAAACTCGCCCGATTACAACGGTATGTGTATTTTTTCCCTAGGCCAATCTGGTTAAGCGATTCGAACAGCACAATTGCGAAAAATTTGATGCCTCCTCAACCATTTCTTAGCTTCAAACTCCCGTATCTCGCGAACAGATTGACCTAACCCAAATATTGCTATTGCGTATGAAAGTAGAATCTCGTCCGGTTACAACGGTATGTGTATTTTTTCCCTAGGCCATTCTGGTTAAGCGGTTGGTGCAGCAGAAGAGCGAAATATTTGTTGCCTTCTCAACCATTTCTTGGCTTCGAACTCCCATATCTCGCGAACAGATTGACCTAACCCAAAAATTCCTGCTGCGTCTCAAAGTAGAAACTCGCCCGAATACAACGGTATGTGTGTTTTTTCCCTAGGCCATTCTGGTTAAGCGTTTGGAGCAGCAGAATTGCGAAAAATTTGTTGTCTTCTCAACTATTTCTTAGCTTCAAACTCCCATATCTCGCAAACGGATTGACCTAACCCTAAAATTCCTATTTCATCTGAAAGTAGAAATTTGCCCGATTAAAACGGTATGTGTATTTACCCCCTAGGCCATTCTGGTTAAGCGACTGGAGCAGCAGAAGTGCAAAGAATTTGTAGCCTTCTCAACCATTTCTTGGCTTCAAGCTCCCATATCTCGCGAACAGATTGACCTAACCCAAAATTCCTATCGCATCTGAACGTAGAAACTCGCCCGATTACAACGGTATGTGTATTTTTTCCCTAGGCCATTCTGGTTAAGCCTTTGGAGCAGCAGAATTGCGAAAAATTTGTTGTCCTCTCAACCTTTTCTTAGATTCAAACTCCCATATGTAGCGAACGGATTGACCTCACCCAAAAATTCCTATTGCATCTGAAAGTAGAAACTCGCCCGATTACAACGGTATGTTTATTTTTTCCCTAGGCCAATCTGGTTAAGCGATTCGAGCAGCAGAAGTGCGAAAAATTTGATGCCATCTCAACCATTTCTTAGCTTCAAACTCCCATATCTCGCGACCGGATTGACCTAACCCAAAAATTCCTATTGCGTCTGAAAGTAGAAACTCGTCCGGTTACAACGGTATGTGTATTTTTTCCCTAGGCCATTCTGGTTAAGCGGTTGGAGCACCAGAATGGCGAAATATTTGTTGCCTTCTCAACCATTTCTTGGCTTCAAACTCCCATATCTCGCGAACAGATTGACCTAACCCAAAAATTACTGCTGCGTCTCAAAGTAGAAACTCGCCTGATTACAACGGTATGTGTGTTTTTTCCCTAGGCCATTCTGGTTAAGCGTTTGGGGCAGCAGAATTGCGAAAAACTTGTTGTCTTCTCAACCATTTCTTAGATTCAAACTCCCATATCTCGCGACCGGATTGACCTAACCCAAAAATTCCTATTGCGTCTGAAAGTAGAAACTCGTCCGGTTACAACGGTATGTGTATTTTTTTCCTAGGCCATTCTGGTTAAGCGGTTGGAGCAGCAGAAGTGCGAAATATTTGTTGCCTTCTCAACCATTTCTTGGCTTCAAACTCCCATATCTCGCGAACAGATTGACCTAACCAAAAAATTCCTGCTGCGTCTCAAAGTAGAAACTCGCCCGATTACAACGGTATGTGTGTTTTTTCCCTAGGCCATTCTGGTTAAGCGTTTGGAGCAGCAGAATTGCGAAAAATTTGTTGCCTTCTCAACTATTTCTTAGCCTCAAACTCCCATATCTCGCGAACGGATTGACCTAACCCTAAAATTCCTATTTCATCTGAAGGTAGAAACTCGCCCGATTACAACGGTACGTGTATTTTCCCCCTAGGCCATTCTGGTTAAGCGACTGGAGCAGCAGAAGTGCAAAAAATTTGTTGCCTTCTCAACTATTTCTTAGCTTCAAAGTCCCATATCTCCCGAACGGATAGACCAAACCCAGAAATTCCTGCTGCGTCTGAAAGTAGAAACTCGCCCGATTACAACGGTATGTGTATTTTTTCCCTAGGCCAATCTGGTTAAGCGATTCGAGCAGCAGAATTGCGAAAAATTTGATGCCTCCTCAACCATTTCTTAGCTTCAAACTCCCGTATCTCGCGAACGGATTGACCTAACCCAAAAATTGCTATTGCCTATGAAAGTAGAAACTCGTCCGGTTACAACGGTATGTGTATTTTTTCCCTAGGCCATTCTGGTTAAGCGGTTGGAGCAGCAGAAGAGCGAAATATTTGTTGCCTTCTCAATCATTTCTTGGCTTCAAACTCCCATATATCGCGAACGGATTGACCTAACTCAAAAATTCCTATTGCATCTGAAAGTAGAAACTCGCCCGATTACAACGGTATGTGTATTTTTCCCATAGGCCATTCTGGTTAAGCGTTTGGAGCAGCAGAAGTGCGAAAAATTTGTTGTCTTCTCAACTATTTCTTAGCTTCAAAGTCCCATATCTCGCGAACGGATAGACCAAACCCAGAAATTCTTGCTGCTTCTCAAAGTAGAAGCTCGCCCGATTACAACGGTATGTGTATTTTTTCCCAAGGCCATTCTGGTTAAGCAGTTGGAGCACCAGAATAGCGAAATATTTGTTGCCTTCTCAACCATTTCTTGGCTTCAAACTCCCATATCTCGCGAACAGATTGACCTAACCCAAAAATTCCTGCTGCGTCGCAAAGTAGAAACTCGCCCGATTACAACGGTATGTGTATTTTTTCCCTAGGCCAATCTGCTTAAGCGATTGGAGCAGCAGAAGTGCGAAAAATTTGTTGCCTTCTCAACCATGTCTTAGATTCAAACTCCCATATCTCGCGACCGGATTGACCTAACCCAAAAATTCCTATTGCGTCTGAAAGTAGAAACTCGTCCGGTTACAAAGGTATGTGTATTTTCTTCCTAGGCCATTCTGGTTAAGCGGTTGGAGCAGCAGAAGTGCGAAATATTTGTTGCCTTCTCAACCATTTCTTGGCTTCAAACTCCCATATCTCGCGAACAGATTGACCTAACCCAAAAATTCCTGCTGCGTCTCAAAGTAGAAACTCGCCCGATTACAACGGTATGTGTGTTTTTTCCCTAGGCCATTCTGGTTAAGCGTTTGGAGCAGCAGAATTGCGAAAAATTTGTTGTCTTCTCAACTATTTCTTAGCTTCAAACTCCCATATCTCGCGAACGGATTGACCTAACCCTAAAATTCCTATTTCATCTGAAAGTAGAAACTCGCCCGATTAGAACGGTATGTGTATTTTTTCCCTAGGCCATTCTGGTTAAGCGTTTGGAGCAGCAGACGTGCAAAAATTTGTTATTTTGTCAACCATTTCTTAGCTTCAAAGTCCGATATCTCGCGAACGGATTGACCAAACCCAAAAATTCCTGCAGCGTCTGAACGTAGAAACTCGCCCCATTACAAAGGTATGTGTATTTTTTCCCAGGCCACTCTGGTTAAGCGTTTGGAGCAGCAGAATCGCGAAAAATTTGTCGTCTTCTCAACCATTTCTTAGCTTCAAACTCCCATATCTCGCGAACGGATTGACTAAACCCAAAAATTCCTATTGCATCTGAAAGTAGAAACTCGCCCGATTACAACGGTATGTGTATTTTTTCCCTAGGCCATTCTGGTTAAGCGATTGGAGCAGCAGAAGTGCGAAAAATTTGTTACCTCCTCAACCATTTCTTAGCTTCAAACTCCCATATCTCGCGAACGGATTGACCTAACCCAAAAATTCCTATTGCGTCTGAAAGTAGAAACTCGCCCGATTGGAACGGTATGTGTATTTTCTCCCTAGGCCATTCTGGTTAAGCGGTTGGAGCAGCAGAAGTGCGAAATATTTGTTGCCTTCTCAACCATTTCTTGGCTTCAAACTCCCATATCTCGCGAACGGATTGACCTAACCGAAAAATTGCTATTGCGTCTGAAAATACAAACTCGTCCGGTTACAACGGTATGTGTATTTTTTCCCTAGGCCATTCTGGTTAAGCGGTTGGAGCAGCAGAAGTGCGAAATATTTGTTGCCTTCTCAACCATTTCTTGGCTTCAAACTCCCATATCCCGCGAACAGATTGACCTAACCCAAAAATTCCTGCTGCGTCTGAAAGTAGAAACTCGCCCGAATACAACGGTATGTGTGTTTTTTCCCTAGGCCATTCTGGTTAAGCGTTTGGAGCAGCAGAATTGCGAAAAATTTGTTGTCTTCTCAACTATTTCTTAGCTTCAAACTCCCATATCTCGCGAACGGATTGACCTAACCCTAAAATTCCTATTTCATCTGAAAGTAGAAACTCGCCCGATTAGAACGGTATGTGTATTTACCCCCTAGGCCATTCTGGTTAAGCGACTGGAGCAGCAGAAGTGCAAAAAATTTGTTGCCTTCTCAACCATTTCTTGGCTTCAAGCTCCCATATCTCGCGAACAGATTGACCTAACCCAAAATTCCTATCGCATCTGAAAGTAGAAACTCGCCCGATTACAACGGTATGTGTATTTTTTCCCTAGGCCAATCTGGTTAAGCGATTCGAACAGCAGAAGTGCGAAAAATTTGATGCCTCCTCAACCATTTCTTAGCTTCAAACTCCCGTATCTCGCGAACAGATTGACCTAACCCAAATATTGCTATTGCGTATGAAAGTAGAATCTCGTCCGGTTACAACGGTATGTGTATTTTTTCCCTAGGCCGTTCTGGTTAAGCGGTTGGAGCAGCAGAAGAGCGAAATATTTGTTGCCTTCTCAACCATTTCTTGGCTTCAAACTCCCATATCTCGCGAACAGATTGACCTAACCCAAAAATTCCTTCTGCGTCTCAAAGTAGAAACTCGCCCGAATACAACGGTATGTGTGTTTTTTCCCTAGGCCATTCTGGTTAAGCGTTTGGAGCAGCAGAATTGCGAAAAATTTGTTGTCTTCTCAACTATTTCTTAGCTTCAAACTCCCATATCTCGCGAACGGATTGACCTAACCCTAAAATTCCTATTTCATCTGAAAGTAGAAATTCGCCCGATTAGAACGGTATGTGTATTTACCCCCTAGGCCATTCTGGTTAAGCGACTGGAGCAGCAGAAGTGCAAAAAATTTGTTGCCTTCTCAACCATTTCTTGGCTTCAAACTCCCATATCTCGCGAACAGATTGACCTAACCCAAAAATTCCTGCTGCGTCTGAAAGTAGAAACTCGCCCGATTACAACGGTATGTGTATTTTTTCCCTATGCCATTCTGGTTAAGCCTTTGGAGCAGCAGAATTGCGAAAAATTTGTTGTCCTCTCAACCATTTCTTAGCTTCAAACTCCCATATGTAGCGAACGGATTGACCTAACCCAAAAATTCCTATTGCATCTGAAAGTAGGAACTCGCGCGATTACAACGGTACGTGCATTTTCCCCCTAGGCCATTCTGGTTAAGCGACTGGAGCAGCAGAAGTGCAAAAAATTTGTTGCCTTCTCAACTATTTCTTAGATTCAAAGTCCCATATCTCGCGAACGGATAGACCAAACCCAGAAATTCCTGCTGCGTCTGAAAGTTGAAACTCGCCCGATTACAACGGTATGTGTATTTTTTCCCTAGGCCAAACTGGTTAAGCGATTCGAACAGCAGAAGTGCGAAAAATTTGACGCCCCCTCAACCATTTCTTAGCTTCAAACTCCCGTATCTCGCGAACGGATTGACCTAACCCAAAAATTGCTATTGCGTATGAAAGTAGAAACTCGTCCGGTTACAACGGTATGTGTGTTTTTTCCCTAGGCCATTCTGGTTAAGCGTTTGGAGCAGCAGAATTGCGAAAAATTTGTTGTCTTCTCAACTATTTCTTAGCTTCAAACTCCCATATCTCGCGAACGGATTGACCTAACCCTAAAATTCCTATTTCATCTGAAAGTAGAAACTCGCCCGATTAGAACGGTATGTGTATTTACCCCCTAGGCCATTCTGGTTAAGCGACTGGAGCAGCAGAAGTGCAAAGAATTTGTTGCCTTCTCAACCAGTTCTTGGCTTCAAGCTCCTATATCTCGCGAACAGATTGACCTAACCCAAAATTCCTATCGCATCTGAAAGTAGAAACTCGCCCGATTACAACGGTATGTGTATTTTTTCCCTAGGCCAATCTGGTTAAGCGATTCGAACAGCACAATTGCGAAAAATTTGATGCCTCCTCAACCATTTCTTAGCTTCAAACTCCCGTATCTCGCGAACAGATTGACCTAACCCAAATATTGCTATTGCGTATGAAAGTAGAATCTCGTCCGGTTACAACGGTATGTGTATTTTTTCCCTAGGCCATTCTGGTTAAGCGGTTGGTGCAGCAGAAGAGCGAAATATTTGTTGCCTTCTCAACCATTTCTTGGCTTCGAACTCCCATATCTCGCGAACAGATTGACCTAACCCAAAAATTCCTGCTGCGTCTCAAAGTAGAAACTCGCCCGAATACAACGGTATGTGTGTTTTTTCCCTAGGCCATTCTGGTTAAGCGTTTGGAGCAGCAGAATTGCGAAAAATTTGTTGTCTTCTCAACTATTTCTTAGCTTCAAACTCCCATATCTCGCAAACGGATTGACCTAACCCTAAAATTCCTATTTCATCTGAAAGTAGAAATTTGCCCGATTAAAACGGTATGTGTATTTACCCCCTAGGCCATTCTGGTTAAGCGACTGGAGCAGCAGAAGTGCAAAGAATTTGTAGCCTTCTCAACCATTTCTTGGCTTCAAGCTCCCATATCTCGCGAACAGATTGACCTAACCCAAAATTCCTATCGCATCTGAACGTAGAAACTCGCCCGATTACAACGGTATGTGTATTTTTTCCCTAGGCCATTCTGGTTAAGCCTTTGGAGCAGCAGAATTGCGAAAAATTTGTTGTCCTCTCAACCTTTTCTTAGATTCAAACTCCCATATGTAGCGAACGGATTGACCTCACCCAAAAATTCCTATTGCATCTGAAAGTAGAAACTCGCCCGATTACAACGGTATGTTTATTTTTTCCCTAGGCCAATCTGGTTAAGCGATTCGAGCAGCAGAAGTGCGAAAAATTTGATGCCATCTCAACCATTTCTTAGCTTCAAACTCCCATATCTCGCGACCGGATTGACCTAACCCAAAAATTCCTATTGCGTCTGAAAGTAGAAACTCGTCCGGTTACAACGGTATGTGTATTTTTTCCCTAGGCCATTCTGGTTAAGCGGTTGGAGCACCAGAATGGCGAAATATTTGTTGCCTTCTCAACCATTTCTTGGCTTCAAACTCCCATATCTCGCGAACAGATTGACCTAACCCAAAAATTACTGCTGCGTCTCAAAGTAGAAACTCGCCTGATTACAACGGTATGTGTGTTTTTTCCCTAGGCCATTCTGGTTAAGCGTTTGGGGCAGCAGAATTGCGAAAAACTTGTTGTCTTCTCAACTATTTCTTAGCTTCAAACTCCCATATCTCGCGAACGGATTGACAAAACCCAAAAATTCCTGCTGCGTCTGAAAGTAGAAACTCGCCCGATTACAACGGTATGTGTATTTTTCCCTAGGCCAATCTCGTTAAGCGATTGGAGCAGCAGATGTGCGAAAAATTTGTTGCCCTCTCAACCATTTCTTAGATTCAAACTCCCATATCTCGCGACCGGATTGACCTAACCCAAAAATTCCTATTGCGTCTGAAAGTAGAAACTCGTCCGGTTACAACGGTATGTGTATTTTTTTCCTAGGCCATTCTGGTTAAGCGGTTGGAGCAGCAGAAGTGCGAAATATTTGTTGCCTTCTCAACCATTTCTTGGCTTCAAACTCCCATATCTCGCGAACAGATTGACCTAACCAAAAAATTCCTGCTGCGTCTCAAAGTAGAAACTCGCCCGTTTACAACGGTATGTGTGTTTTTTCCCTAGGCCATTCTGGTTAAGCGTTTGGAGCAGCAGAATTGCGAAAAATTTGTTGCCTTCTCAACTATTTCTTAGCCTCAAACTCCCATATCTCGCAAACGGATTGACCTAACCCTAAAATTCCTATTTCATCTGAAGGTAGAAACTCGCCCGATTACAACGGTACGTGTATTTTCCCCCTAGGCCATTCTGGTTAAGCGACTGGAGCAGCAGAAGTGCAAAAAATTTGTTGCCTTCTCAACTATTTCTTAGCTTCAAAGTCCCATATCTCCCGAACGGATAGACCAAACCCAGAAATTCCTGCTGCGTCTGAAAGTAGAAACTCGCCCGATTACAACGGTATGTGTATTTTTTCCCTAGGCCAATCTGGTTAAGCGATTCGAGCAGCAGAAGTGCGAAAAATTTGATGCCTCCTCAACCATTTCTTAGCTTCAAACTCCCGTATCTCGCGAACGGATTGACCTAACCCAAAAATTGCTATTGCGTATGAAAGTAGAAACTCGTCCGGTTACAACGGTATGTGTATTTTTTCCCTAGGCCATTCTGGTTAAGCGGTTGGAGCAGCAGAAGAGCGAAATATTTGTTGCCTTCTCAATCATTTCTTGGCTTCAAACTCCCATATATCGCGAACGGATTGACCTAACTCAAAAATTCCTATTGCATCTGAAAGTAGAAACTCGCCCGATTACAACGGTATGTGTATTTTTCCCATAGGCCATTCTGGTTAAGCGTTTGGAGCAGCAGAAGTGCGAAAAATTTGTTGTCTTCTCAACTATTTCTTAGCTTCAAAGTCCCATATCTCGCGAACGGATAGACCAAACCCAGAAATTCTTGCTGCTTCTCAAAGTAGAAGCTCGCCCGATTACAACGGTATGTGTATTTTTTCCCAAGGCCATTCTGGTTAAGCAGTTGGAGCACCAGAATAGCGAAATATTTGTTGCCTTCTCAACCATTTCTTGGCTTCAAACTCCCATATCTCGCGAACAGATTGACCTAACCCAAAAATTCCTGCTGCGTCGCAAAGTAGAAACTCGCCCGATTACAACGGTATGTGTATTTTTTCCCTAGGCCAATCTGGTTAAGCGATTGGAGCAGCAGAAGTGCGAAAAATTTGTTGCCTTCTCAACCATTTCTTAGATTCAAACTCCCATATCTCGCGACCGGATTGACCTAACCCAAAAATTCCTATTGCGTCTGAAAGTAGAAACTCGTCCGTTTACAAAGGTATGTGTATTTTCTTCCTAGGCCATTCTGGTTAAGCGGTTGGAGCAGCAGAAGTGCGAAATATTTGTTGCCTTCTCAACCATTTCTTGGCTTCAAACTCCCATATCTCGCGAACAGATTGACCTAACCCAAAAATTCCTGCTGCGTCTCAAAGTAGAAACTCGCCCGATTACAACGGTATGTGTGTTTTTTCCCTAGGCCATTCTGGTTAAGCGTTTGGAGCAGCAGAATTGCGAAAAATTTGTTGTCTTCTCAACTATTTCTTAGCTTCAAACTCCCATATCTCGCGAACGGATTGACCTAACCCTAAAATTCCTATTTCATCTGAAAGTAGAAACTCGCCCGATTAGAACGGTATGTGTATTTTTTCCCTAGGCCATTCTGGTTAAGCGTTTGGAGCAGCAGACGTGCAAAAATTTGTTATTTTGTCAACCATTTCTTAGCTTCAAAGTCCGATATCTCGCGAACGGATTGACCAAACCCAAAAATTCCTGCAGCGTCTGAACGTAGAAACTCGCCCCATTACAAAGGTATGTATATTTTTTCCCTAGGCCATTCTGGTTAAGCGATTGGAGCAGCAGAAGTGCGAAAAATTTGTTACCTCCTCAACCATTTCTTAGCTTCAAACTCCCATATCTCGCGAACGGATTGACCTAACCCAAAAATTCCTATTGCGTCTGAAAGTAGAAACTCGCCCGATTGGAACGGTATGTGTATTTTCTCCCTAGGCCATTCTGGTTAAGCGTTTGGAGCAGCAGACGTGCGAAAAATTTGTTATCTTGTCAACCATTTCTTAGCTTCAAAGTCCGATATCTCGCGAACGGATTGACCATACCCAAAAATTCCTGCAGCGTCTGAACGTAGAAACTCGCCCGATTACAAAGGTATGTGTATTTTTTCCCCAGGCCACTCTGGTTAAGCGTTTGGAGCAGCAGAATCGCGAAAAATTTGTCGCCTTCTCAGCCATTTCTTAGCTTCAAACTCCCATATCTCGCGAACGGATTGACCTAACCCAAAATTCCTATCGCATCTGAACGTAGAAACTCGCCCGATTACAACGGTATGTGTATTTTTTCCCTAGGCCATTCTGGTTAAGCCTTTGGAGCAGCAGAATTGCGAAAAATTTGTTGTCCTCTCAACCTTTTCTTAGATTCAAACTCCCATATGTAGCGAACGGATTGACCTCACCCAAAAATTCCTATTGCATCTGAAAGTAGAAACTCGCCCGATTACAACGGTATGTTTATTTTTTCCCTAGGCCAATCTGGTTAAGCGATTCGAGCAGCAGAAGTGCGAAAAATTTGATGCCATCTCAACCATTTCTTAGCTTCAAACTCCCATATCTCGCGACCGGATTGACCTAACCCAAAAATTCCTATTGCGTCTGAAAGTAGAAACTCGTCCGGTTACAACGGTATGTGTATTTTTTCCCTAGGCCATTCTGGTTAAGCGGTTGGAGCACCAGAATGGCGAAATATTTGTTGCCTTCTCAACCATTTCTTGGCTTCAAACTCCCATATCTCGCGAACAGATTGACCTAACCCAAAAATTACTGCTGCGTCTCAAAGTAGAAACTCGCCTGATTACAACGGTATGTGTGTTTTTTCCCTAGGCCATTCTGGTTAAGCGTTTGGGGCAGCAGAATTGCGAAAAACTTGTTGTCTTCTCAACTATTTCTTAGCTTCAAACTCCCATATCTCGCGAACGGATTGACAAAACCCAAAAATTCCTGCTGCGTCTGAAAGTAGAAACTCGCCCGATTACAACGGTATGTGTATTTTTTCCCTAGGCCAATCTCGTTAAGCGATTGGAGCAGCAGATGTGCGAAAAATTTGTTGCCCTCTCAACCATTTCTTAGATTCAAACTCCCATATCTCGCGACCGGATTGACCTAACCCAAAAATTCCTATTGCGTCTGAAAGTAGAAACTCGTCCGGTTACAACGGTATGTGTATTTTTTTCCTAGGCCATTCTGGTTAAGCGGTTGGAGCAGCAGAAGTGCGAAATATTTGTTGCCTTCTCAACCATTTCTTGGCTTCAAACTCCCATATCTCGCGAACAGATTGACCTAACCAAAAAATTCCTGCTGCGTCTCAAAGTAGAAACTCGCCCGTTTACAACGGTATGTGTGTTTTTTCCCTAGGCCATTCTGGTTAAGCGTTTGGAGCAGCAGAATTGCGAAAAATTTGTTGCCTTCTCAACTATTTCTTAGCCTCAAACTCCCATATCTCGCAAACGGATTGACCTAACCCTAAAATTCCTATTTCATCTGAAGGTAGAAACTCGCCCGATTACAACGGTACGTGTATTTTCCCCCTAGGCCATTCTGGTTAAGCGACTGGAGCAGCAGAAGTGCAAAAAATTTGTTGCCTTCTCAACTATTTCTTAGCTTCAAAGTCCCATATCTCCCGAACGGATAGACCAAACCCAGAAATTCCTGCTGCGTCTGAAAGTAGAAACTCGCCCGATTACAACGGTATGTGTATTTTTTCCCTAGGCCAATCTGGTTAAGCGATTCGAGCAGCAGAAGTGCGAAAAATTTGATGCCTCCTCAACCATTTCTTAGCTTCAAACTCCCGTATCTCGCGAACGGATTGACCTAACCCAAAAATTGCTATTGCGTATGAAAGTAGAAACTCGTCCGGTTACAACGGTATGTGTATTTTTTCCCTAGGCCATTCTGGTTAAGCGGTTGGAGCAGCAGAAGAGCGAAATATTTGTTGCCTTCTCAATCATTTCTTGGCTTCAAACTCCCATATATCGCGAACGGATTGACCTAACTCAAAAATTCCTATTGCATCTGAAAGTAGAAACTCGCCCGATTACAACGGTATGTGTATTTTTCCCATAGGCCATTCTGGTTAAGCGTTTGGAGCAGCAGAAGTGCGAAAAATTTGTTGTCTTCTCAACTATTTCTTAGCTTCAAAGTCCCATATCTCGCGAACGGATAGACCAAACCCAGAAATTCTTGCTGCTTCTCAAAGTAGAAGCTCGCCCGATTACAACGGTATGTGTATTTTTTCCCAAGGCCATTCTGGTTAAGCAGTTGGAGCACCAGAATAGCGAAATATTTGTTGCCTTCTCAACCATTTCTTGGCTTCAAACTCCCATATCTCGCGAACAGATTGACCTAACCCAAAAATTCCTGCTGCGTCGCAAAGTAGAAACTCGCCCGATTACAACGGTATGTGTATTTTTTCCCTAGGCCAATCTGGTTAAGCGATTGGAGCAGCAGAAGTGCGAAAAATTTGTTGCCTTCTCAACCATTTCTTAGATTCAAACTCCCATATCTCGCGACCGGATTGACCTAACCCAAAAATTCCTATTGCGTCTGAAAGTAGAAACTCGTCCGTTTACAAAGGTATGTGTATTTTCTTCCTAGGCCATTCTGGTTAAGCGGTTGGAGCAGCAGAAGTGCGAAATATTTGTTGCCTTCTCAACCATTTCTTGGCTTCAAACTCCCATATCTCGCGAACAGATTGACCTAACCCAAAAATTCCTGCTGCGTCTCAAAGTAGAAACTCGCCCGATTACAACGGTATGTGTGTTTTTTCCCTAGGCCATTCTGGTTAAGCGTTTGGAGCAGCAGAATTGCGAAAAATTTGTTGTCTTCTCAACTATTTCTTAGCTTCAAACTCCCATATCTCGCGAACGGATTGACCTAACCCTAAAATTCCTATTTCATCTGAAAGTAGAAACTCGCCCGATTAGAACGGTATGTGTATTTTTTCCCTAGGCCATTCTGGTTAAGCGTTTGGAGCAGCAGACGTGCAAAAATTTGTTATTTTGTCAACCATTTCTTAGCTTCAAAGTCCGATATCTCGCGAACGGATTGACCAAACCCAAAAATTCCTGCAGCGTCTGAACGTAGAAACTCGCCCCATTACAAAGGTATGTATATTTTTTCCCTAGGCCATTCTGGTTAAGCGATTGGAGCAGCAGAAGTGCGAAAAATTTGTTACCTCCTCAACCATTTCTTAGCTTCAAACTCCCATATCTCGCGAACGGATTGACCTAACCCAAAAATTCCTATTGCGTCTGAAAGTAGAAACTCGCCCGATTGGAACGGTATGTGTATTTTCTCCCTAGGCCATTCTGGTTAAGCGTTTGGAGCAGCAGACGTGCGAAAAATTTGTTATCTTGTCAACCATTTCTTAGCTTCAAAGTCCGATATCTCGCGAACGGATTGACCATACCCAAAAATTCCTGCAGCGTCTGAACGTAGAAACTCGCCCGATTACAAAGGTATGTGTATTTTTTCCCCAGGCCACTCTGGTTAAGCGTTTGGAGCAGCAGAATCGCGAAAAATTTGTCGCCTTCTCAGCCATTTCTTAGCTTCAAACTCCCATATCTCGCGAACGGATTGACTAAACCCAAAAATTCCTATTGCATCTGAAAGTAGAAACTCGCCCGATTACAACGTTATGTGTATTTTTTCCCTATGCCATTCTGGTTAAGCCTTTGGAGCAGCAGAATTGCGAAAAATTTGTTGTCCTCTCAACCATTTCTTAGCTTCAAACTCCCATATGTAGCGAACGGATTGACCTAACTCAAAAATTCCTATTGCATCTGAAAGTAGAAACTCGCGCGATTACAACGGTACGTGCATTTCCCCCCTAGGCCATTCTGGTTAAGCGACTGGAGCAGCAGAATTGCGAAAAATTTGTTACCTTCTCAACCATTTCTTAGCTTCAAACTCCCGTATCTCGCGAACGGATTGACCTAACCCAAAAATTCCTATTGCGTCTGAAAGTAGAAACTCGTCCGGTTACAACGGTATGTGTATTTTTTTCCTAGGCCATTCTGGTTAAGCGGTTTGAGCAGCAGAAGTGCGAAATATTTGTTGTCTTCTCAACCATTTCTTGGCTTCAAACTCCCATATCTCGCGAACAGATTGACCTAACCCAAAAATTCCTGCTGCGTCTGAAAGTAGAAACTCGCCCGATTACAACGGTATGTGTATTTTTTCCCTAGGCCAATCTGGTTAAGCGATTGGAGCAGCAGAAGTGCGAAAAATTTGTTGCCTTCTCAACCATTTCTTAGATTCAAACTCCCATATCTCGCGATCGGATTGACCTAACCCAAAAATTCCTATTGCGTCTGAAATTAGAAACTCGTCCGGTTACAACGGTATGTGTATTTTTTTCCTAGGCCATTCTGGTTAAGCGGTTTGAGCAGCAGAAGTGCGAAATATTTGTTGCCTTCTCAACCATTTCTTGGCTTCAAACTCCCATATCTCGCGAACAGATTGACCTAACCCAAAAATTCCTGCTGCGTCTGAAAGTAGAAACTCGCCCGATTACAACGGTATGTGTGTTTTTTCCCTAGGCCATTCTGGTTAAGCGTTTGGAGCAGCAGAATTGCGAAAAATTTGTTGCCTTCTCAACTATTTCTTAGCTTCAAACTCCCATATCTCGCGAACGGATTGACCTAACCCTAAAATTCCTATTTCATCTGAAAGTAGAAACTCGCCCGATTACAACGGTACGTGTATTTTCCCCCTAGGCCATTCTGGTTAAGCGACTGGAGCAGCAGAAGTGCAAAAAATTTGTTGCCTTCTCAACTATTTCAAAGTCCCATATCTCGCGAACGGATAGACCAAACCCAGAAATTCCTGCTGCGTCTGAAAGTAGAAACTCGCCCGATTACAACGGTATGTGTATTTTTTGCCTAGGCCAATCTGGTTAAGCGATTCGAGCAGCAGAAGTGTGAAAAATTTGATGCCTCCTCAACCATTTCTTAGCTTCAAACTCCCGTATCTCGCGAACGGATTGACCTAACCCAAAAATTGCTATTGCGTATGAAAGTAGAAACTCGTCCGGTTACAACGGTATGTGTATTTTTTCCCTAGGCCATTCTGGTTAAGCTGTTGGAGCAGCAGAAGAGCGAAAGATTTGTTGCCTTCTCAATCATTTCTTGGCTTCAAACTCCCATATATCGCGAACGGATTGACCTAACTCAAACATTCCTATTGCATCTGAAAGTAGAAACTCGCCCGATTACAACGGTATGTGTATTTTTTCCCTAGGCCAATCTGGTTAAGCGATTGGAGCAGCAGAAGTGCGAAAAATTTGTTGCCTTCTCAACCATTTCTTAGATTCAAACTCCCATATCTCGCGACCGGATTGACCTAACCCAAAAATTCCTATTGCGTCTGAAAGTAGAAACTCGTCCGGTTACAACGGTATGTGTATTTTCTTCCTAGGCCATTCTGGTTAAGCGGTTGGAGCAGCAGAAGTGCGAAATATTTGTTGCCTTCTCAACCATTTCTTGGCTTCAAACTCCCATATCTCGCGAACATATTGACCTAACCCAAAAATTCCTGCTGCGTCTCAAAGTAGAAACTCGCCCGATTACAACGGTATGTGTGTTTTTTCCCTAGGCCTTTCTGGTTAAGCGTTTGGAGCAGCAGAATTGCGAAAAATTTGTTGTCTTCTCAACTATTTCTTAGCTTCAAACTCCCATATCTCGCGAACGGATTGACCTAACCCTAAAATTCCTATTTCATCTGAAAGTAGAAACTCGCCCGATTAGAACGGTATGTGTATTTTTTCCCTAGGCCATTCTGGTTAAGCGTTTGGAGCAGCAGACGTGCAAAAATTTGTTATTTTGTCAACCATTTCTTAGCTTCAAAGTCCGATATCTCGCGAACGGATTGACCAAACCCAAAAATTCCTGCAGCGTCTGAACGTAGAAACTCGCCCCATTACAAAGGTATGTGTATTTTTTCCCAGGCCACTCTGGTTAAGCGTTTGGAGCAGCAGAATCGCGAAAAATTTGTCGTCTTCTCAACCATTTCTTAGCTTCAAACTCCCATATCTCGCGAACGGATTGACTAAACCCAAAAATTCCTATTGCATCTGAAAGTAGAAACTCGCCCGATTACAACGTTATGTGTATTTTTTCCCTATGCTATTCTGGTTAAGCCTTTGGAGCAGCAGAATTGCGAAAAATTTGTTGTCCTCTCAACCATTTCTTAGCTTCAAACTCCCATATGTAGCGAACGGATTGACCTAACCCAAAAATTCCTATTGCATCTGAAAGTAGAAACTCGCGCGATTACAACGGTACGTGCATTTTCCTCCTAGGCCATTCTGGTTAAGCGACTGGAGCAGCAGAATTGCGAAAAATTTGTTACCTCCTCAACCATTTCTTAGCTTCAAACTCCCGTATCTCGCGAACGGATTGACCTAACCCAAAAATTCCTATTGCGTCTGAAAGTAGAAACTCGTCCGGTTACAACGTTATGTGTATTTTTTCCTTTGGCCATTCTGGTTAAGCGGTTGGAGCAGCTGAAGAGCGAAATATTTGTTGCCTTCTCAACCATTTCTTGGCTTCAAACTCCCATATCTCGCGAACAGATTGACCTAACCCAAAAATTCCTGCTGCGTCTCAAAGTAGAAACTCGCCCGATTACAACGGTATGTGTGTTTTTTCCCTAGGCCATTCTGGTTAAGCGTTTGGAGCAGGGGAATTGCGAAAAATTTGTTGTCTTCTCAACAATTTCTTAGCTTCAAACTCCCATATCTCGCGAACGGATTGACAAAACTCGAAAATTCCTGCTGCGTCTGAAAGTAGAAACTCGCCCGATTACAGCGGTATGGGTATTTTTTCCCTAGGCCATACTGGTTAAGCGTTTGGAGCAACAGAAGTGCGAAAAATTTGTTACCTTCTCAACCATTTCTTAGCTTCAAACTCCCATATATCGCGAACGGATTGACGTAACTCAAAAATTCCTATTGCATCTGAAAGTAGAAACTCGCCCGATTAGAACGGTATGTGTATTTTTCCCATAGGCCATTCTGGCTAAGCGTTTGGAGCAGCAGAAGTGCGAAAAATTTGTTGTCTTCTCAACTATTTCTTAGCTTCAAAGTCCCATATCTCGCGAACGGATAGACCAAACCCAGAAATTCTTGCTGCTTCTGAAAGTAGAAGCTCGCCCGATTACAACGGTATGTTTATTTTTTCCCTAGGCCAATCTGGTTAAGCGATTCGAGCAGCAGAAGTGCGAAAAATTTGATGCCATCTCAACCATTTCTTAGCTTCAAACTCCCGTATCTCGCGAACGGATTGACCTAACCCAAAAATTGCTATTGCGTATGAAAGTAGAAACTCGTCCGGTTACAACGGTATGTGTATTTTTTCCCTAGGCCATTCTGGTTAAGCGGTTGGAGCAGCAGAAGAGCGAAATATTTGTTGCCTTCTCAACCATTTCTTGGCTTCAAACTCCCATATCTCGCGAACGGATTGACCTAACCCAAAAATTCCTGCTGCGTCTCAAAGTAGAAACTCGCCCGCATACAACGGTATGTGTGTTTTTTCCCTAGGCCATTCTGGTTAAGCGTTTGGAGCAGCAGAATTGCGAAAAATTTGTTGTCTTCTCAACTATTTCTTAGCTTCAAACCCCCATATCTCGCGAACGGATTGACCTAACCCTAAAATTCCTATT
Source organism: Ptiloglossa arizonensis (assembly GCF_051014685.1). Classification (NCBI taxonomy): domain Eukaryota; kingdom Metazoa; phylum Arthropoda; class Insecta; order Hymenoptera; family Colletidae; genus Ptiloglossa; species Ptiloglossa arizonensis. The sequence goes on along the minus strand of NW_027478682.1, from coordinate 629,225 downwards.
TCATCTGAAAGTAGAAACTCGCCCGATTAGAACGGTATGTGTATTTACCCCCTAGGCCATTCTGGTTAAGCGACTGGAGCAGCAGAAGTGCAAAAAATTTGTTGCCTTCTCAACCATTTCTTGGCTTCAAACTCCCATATCTCGCGAACATATTGACCTAACCCAAAAATTCCTGCTGCGTCTGAAAGTAGAAACTCGCCCGATTACAACGGTATGTGTATTTTTTCCCTAGGCCATTCTGGTTAAGCCTTTGGAGCAGCAGAATTGCGAAAAATTTGTTGTCCTCCCAACCTTTTCTTAGCTTCAAACTCCCATATGTAGCGAACGGATTGACCTCACCCAAAAATTCCTATTGCATCTGAAAGTAGAAACTCGCCCGATTACAACGGTATGTTTATTTTTTCCCTAGGCCAATCTGGTTAAGCGATTCGAGCAGCAGAACTGCGAAAAATTTGATGCCATCTCAACCATTTCTTAGCTTCAAAGTCCCGTATCTCGCGAACGGATTGACCTCACCCAAAAATTGCTATTGCGTATGAAAGTAGAAACTCGTCCGGTTACAACGGCATGTGTATTTTTTCCCTAGGCCATTCTGGTTAAGCGGTTGGAGCAGCAGAAGAGCGAAATATTTGTTGCCTTCTCAACCGTTTCTTGGCTTCAAACTCCCATATCTCGCGAACAGATGGACCTAACCCAAAAATTCCTTCTGCGTCTCAAAGTAGAAACTCGCCCGAATACAACGGTATGTGTGTTTTTTCCCTAGGCCATTCTGGTTAAGCGTTTGGAGCAGCAGAATTGCGAAAAATTTGTTGTCTTCTCAACTATTTCTTAGCTTCAAACCCCCATATCTCGCGAACGGATTGACCTAACCCTAAAATTCCTATTTCATCTGAAAGTAGAAACTCGCCCGATTAGAACGGTATGTGTATTTACCCCCTAGGCCATTCTGGTTAAGCGACTGGAGCAGCAGAAGCGCAAAAAATTTGTTGCCTTCTCAACCATTTCTTGGCTTCAAACTCCCATATCTCGCGAACATATTGACCTAACCCAAAAATTCCTGCTGCGTCTGAAAGTAGAAACTCGCCCGATTACAACGGTATGTGTATTTTTTCCCTAGGCCATTCTGGTTAAGCCTTTGGAGCAGCAGAATTGCGAAAAATTTGTTGTCCTCCCAACCTTTTCTTAGCTTCAAACTCCCATATGTAGCGAACGGATTGACCTCACCCAAAAATTCCTATTGCATCTGAAAGTAGAAACTCGCCCGATTACAACGGTATGTTTATTTTTTCCCTAGGCCAATCTGGTTAAGCGATTCGAGCAGCAGAACTGCGAAAAATTTGATGCCATCTCAACCATTTCTTAGCTTCAAAGTCCCGTATCTCGCGAACGGATTGACCTCACCCAAAAATTGCTATTGCGTATGAAAGTAGAAACTCGTCCGGTTACAACGGCATGTGTATTTTTTCCCTAGGCCATTCTGGTTAAGCGGTTGGAGCAGCAGAAGAGCGAAATATTTGTTGCCTTCTCAACCGTTTCTTGGCTTCAAACTCCCATATCTCGCGAACAGATGGACCTAACCCAAAAATTCCTGCTGCGTCTCAAAGTAGAAACTCGCCCGAATACAACGGTATGTGTGTTTTTTCCCTAGGCCATTCTGGTTAAGCGTTTGGAGCAGCAGAATTGCGAAAAATTTGTTGTCTTCTCAACTATTTCTTAGCTTCAAAGTCCCATATCTCGCGAACGGATTGACCTAACCCTAAAATTCCTATTTCATCTGAAAGTAGAAACTCGCCCGATTACAACGGTATGTGTATTTTTTGCCTAGGCCAATCTGGTTAAGCGATTCGAGCAGCAGAAGTGTGAAAAATTTGATGCCTCCTCAACCATTTCTTAGCTTCAAACTCCCGTATCTCGCGAACGGTTTGACCTAACCCAAAAATTGCTATTGCGTATGAAAGTAGAAACTCGTCCGGTTACAACGGTATGTGTATTTTTTCCCTAGGCCATTCTGGTTAAGCTGTTGGAGCAGCAGAAGAGCGAAAGATTTGTTGCCTTCTCAATCATTTCTTGGCTTCAAACTCCCATATATCGCGAACGGATTGACCTAACTCAAACATTCCTATTGCATCTGAAAGTAGAAACTCGCCCGATTAGAACGGTATGTGTATTTTTCCCATAGGCCACTCTGGTTAAGCGTTTGGAGCAGCAGAAGTGCGAAAAATTTGTTGTCTTCTCAACTATTTCTTAGCTTCAAAGTCCCATATCTCGCGAACGGATAGACCAAACCCTGAAATTCTTGCTGCTTCTCAAAGTAGAAGCTCGCCCGATTACAACGGTATGTTTATTTTTTCCCTATGCCAATCTGGTTAAGCGATTCGAGCAGCAGAAGTGCGAAAAATTTGATGCCTTCTCAACCATTTCTTAGGTTCAAACTCCCGTATCTCGCGAACGGATTGACCTAACCCAAAAATTGCTATTGCGTATGAAAGTAGAAACTCGTCCGGTTACAACGGTATGTGTATTTTTTCCCAAGGCCATTCTGGTTAAGCAGTTGGAGCACGAGAATAGCGAAATATTTGTTGCCTTCTCAACCATTTGTTGGCTTCAAACTCCCATATCTCGCGAACAGATTGACCTAACCCAAAAATTCCTGCTGCGTCGCAAAGTAGAAACTCGCCCGATTACAACGGTATGTGTATTTTTTCCCTAGGCCAATCTGGTTAAGCGATTGGAGCAGCAGAAGTGCGAAAAATTTGTTGCCTTCTCAACCATTTCTTAGATTCAAACTCCCATATCTCGCGACCGGATTGACCTAACCCAAAAATTCCTATTGCGTCTGAAAGTAGAAACTCGTCCGGTTACAACGGTATGTGTATTTTCTTCCTAGGCCATTCTGGTTAAGCGGTTGGAGCAGCAGAAGTGCGAAATATTTGTTGTCTTCTCAACTATTTCTTAGCTTCAAACTCCCATATCTCGCGAACAGATTGACCTAACCCAAAAATTCCTGCTGCGTCTCAAAGTAGAAACTCGCCCGATTACAACGGTATGTGTGTTTTTTCCCTAGGCCTTTCTGGTTAAGCGTTTGGAGCAGCAGAATTGCGAAAAATTTGTTGTCTTCTCAACTATTTCTTAGCTTCAAACTCCCATATCTCGCGAACGGATTGACCTAACCCTAAAATTCCTATTTCATCTGAAAGTAGAAACTCGCCCGATTAGAACGGTATGTGTATTTTTTCCCTAGGCCATTCTGGTTAAGCGTTTGGAGCAGCAGACGTGCAAAAATTTGTTATTTTGTCAACCATTTCTTACCTTCAAAGTCCGATATCTCGCGAACGGATTGACCAAACCCAAAAATTCCTGCAGCGTCTGAACGTAGAAACTCGCCCCATTACAAAGGTATGTGTATTTTTTCCCAGGCCACTCTGGTCAAGCGTTTGGAGCAGCAGAATCGCGAAAAATTTGTCGTCTTCACAACCATTTCTTAGCTTCAAACTCCCATATCTCGCGAACGGATTGACTAAACCCAAAAATTCCTATTGCATCTGAAAGTAGAAACTCGCCCGATTACAACGTTATGTGTATTTTTTCCCTATGCCATTCTGGTTAAGCCTTTGGAGCAGCAGAATTGCGAAAAATTTGTTGTCCTCTCAACCATTTCTTAGCTTCAAACTCCCATATGTAGCGAACGGATTGACCTATCCCAAAAATTCCTATTGCATCTGAAAGTAGAAACTCGCGCGATTACAACGGTACGTGCATTTTCCCCCTAGGCCATTCTGGTTAAGCGACTGGAGCAGCAGAATTGCGAAAAATTTGTTACCTTCTCAACCATTTCTTAGCTTCAAACTCCCGTATCTCGCGAACGGATTGACCTAACCCAAAAATTCCTATTGCGTCTGAAAGTAGACACTCGTCCGGTTACAACGTTATGTGTATTTTTTCCTTTGGCCATTCTGGTTAAGCGGTTGGAGCAGCAGAAGAGCGAAATATTTGTTGCCTTCTCAACCATTTCTTGGCTTCAAACTCCCATATCTCGCGAACAGATTGACCTAACCCAAAAATTCCTGCTGCGTCTCAAAGTAGAAACTCGCCCGATTACAACGGTATGTGTGTTTTTTCCCTAGGCCATTCTGGTTAAGCGTTTGGAGCAGGGGAATTGCGAAAAATTTGTTGTCTTCTCAACAATTTCTTAGCTTCAAACTCCCATATCTCGCGAACGGATTGACAAAACTCGAAAATTCCTGCTGCGTCTGAAAGTAGAAACTCGCCCGATTACAGCGGTATGGGTATTTTTTCCCTAGGCCATACTGGTTAAGCGTTTGGAGCAACAGAAGTGCGAAAAATTTGTTACCTTCTCAACCATTTCTTAGCTTCAAACTCCCATATATCGCGAACGGATTGACGTAACTCAAAAATTCCTATTGCATCTGAAAGTAGAAACTCGCCCGATTAGAACGGTATGTGTATTTTTCCCATAGGCCATTCTGGCTAAGCGTTTGGAGCAGCAGAAGTGCGAAAAATTTGTTGTCTTCTCAACTATTTCTTAGCTTCAAAGTCCCATATCTCGCGAACGGATAGACCAAACCCAGAAATTCTTGCTGCTTCTGAAAGTAGAAGCTCGCCCGATTACAACGGTATGTTTATTTTTTCCCTAGGCCAATCTGGTTAAGCGATTCGAGCAGCAGAAGTGCGAAAAATTTGATGCCATCTCAACGATTTCTTAGCTTCAAACTCCCGTATCTCGCGAACGGATTGACCTAACCCAAAAATTGCTATTGCGTATGAAAGTAGAAACTCGTCCGGTTACAACGGTATGTGTATTTTTTCCCTAGGCCATTCTGGTTAAGCGGTTGGAGCAGCAGAAGAGCGAAATATTTGTTGCCTTCTCAACCATTTCTTGGCTTCAAACTCCCATATCTCGCGAACGGATTGACCTAACCCAAAAATTCCTGCTGCGTCTCAATGTAGAAACTCGCCCGCATACAACGGTATGTGTGTTTTTTCCCTAGGCCATTCTGGTTAAGCGTTTGGAGCAGCAGAATTGCGAAAAATTTGTTGTCTTCTCAACTATTTCTTAGCTTCAAACCCCCATATCTCGCGAACGGATTGACCTAACCCTAAAATTCCTATTTCATCTGAAAGTAGAAACTCGCCCGATTAGAACGGTATGTGTATTTACCCCCTAGGCCATTCTGGTTAAGCGACTGGAGCAGCAGAAGTGCAAAAAATTTGTTGCCTTCTCAAACATTTCTTGGCTTCAAACTCCCATATCTCGCGAACATATTGACCTAACCCAAAAATTCCTGCTGCGTCTGAAAGTAGAAACTCGCCCGATTACAACGGTATGTGTATTTTTTCCCTAGGCCATTCTGGTTAAGCCTTTGGAGCAGCAGAATTGCGAAAAATTTGTTGTCCTCCCAACCTTTTCTTAGCTTCAAACTCCCATATGTAGCGAACGGAATGACCTCACCCAAAAATTCCTATTGCATCTGAAAGTAGAAACTCGCCCGATTACAACGGTATGTTTATTTTTTCCCTAGGCCAATCTGGTTAAGCGATTCGAGCAGCAGAACTGCGAAAAATTTGATGCCATCTCAACCATTTCTTAGCTTCAAAGTCCCGTATCTCGCGAACGGATTGACCTCACCCAAAAGTTGCTATTGCGTATGAAAGTAGAAACTCGTCCGGTTACAACGGTATGTGTATTTTTTCCCTAGGCCATTCTGGTTAAGCGGTTGGAGCAGCAGAAGAGCGAAATATTTGTTGCCTTCTCAACCGTTTCTTGGCTTCAAACTCCCATATCTCGCGAACAGATGGACCTAACCCAAAAATTCCTGCTGCGTCTCAAAGTAGAAACTCGCCCGAATACAACGGTATGTGTGTTTTTTCCCTAGGCCATTCTGGTTAAGCGTTTGGAGCAGCAGAATTGCGAAAAATTTGTTGTCTTCTCAACTATTTCTTAGCTTCAAAGTCCCATATCTCGCGAACGGATTGACCTAACCCTAAAATTCCTATTTCATCTGAAAGTAGAAACTCGCCCGATTAGAACGTTATGTGTATTTACCCCCTAGGCCATTCTGGTTAAGCGACTGGAGCAGCAGAAGTGCAAAAAATTTGTTGCCTTCTCAACCATTTCTTGGCTTCAAACTCCCATATCTCGCGGATAGATTGACCTAACCCAAAAATTCCTGCTGCGTCTGAAAGTAGAAACTCGCCCGATTACAACGGTATGTGTATTTTTTCCCTAGGCCATTCTGGTTAAGCCTTTGGAGCAGCAGAATTGCGAAAAATTTGTTGTCCTCTCAACCATTTCTTAGCTTCAAACTCCCATATGTAGCGATCGGATTGACCTAACCCAAAAATTCCTATTGCATCTGAAAGTAGAAACTCGCCCGATTACAACGGTACGTGTATTTTCCCCCTAGGCCATTCTGGTTAAGCGACAGGAGCAGCAGAAGTGCGAAAAATTTGTTACCTTCTCAACCATTTCTTAGATTCAAACTCCCGTATCTCGCGAACGGATTGACCTAACCCAAAAATTCCTATTGCGTCTGAAAGTAGAAACTCGCCCGATTACAGCGGTATGGGTATTTTTTCCCTAGGCCATACTGGTTAAGCGTTTGGAGCAACAGAAGTGCGAAAAATTTGTTACCTTCTCAACCATTTCTTAGCTTCAATCTCCCATATATCGCGAACCGAATGACCTACCTCAAAAATTCCTATTGCATCTGAAAGTAGAAACTCGCCCGATTACAACGGTATGTGTATTTTTCCCATAGGCCATTCTGGTTAAGCGTTTGGTGCAGCAGAAGTGCGAAAAATTTGTTGTCTTCTCAACTATTTCTTAGCTTCAAAGTCCCATATCTCGCGAACGGATAGACCAAACCCAGAAATTCTTGCTGCTTCTGAAAGTAGAAGCTCGCCCGATTACAACGGTATGTTTATTTTTTCCCTAGGCCAATCTGGTTAAGCGATTCGAGCAGCAGAAGTGCGAAAAATTTGATGCCATCTCAACCATTTCTTACCTTCAAACTCCCGTATCTCGCGAACGGATTGACCTAACCCAAAAATTGCTATTGCGTATGAAAGTAGAAACTCGTCCGGTTACAACGGTATGTGTATTTTTTCCCTAGGCCATTCTGGTTAAGCGGTTGGAGCACCAGAAGAGCGAAATATTTGTTGCCTTCTCAACCATTTCTTGGCTTCAAACTCCCATATCTCGCGAACAGATTGACCTAACCCAAAAATTACTGCTGCGTCTCAAAGTAGAAACTCGCCCGATTACAACGGTATGTGTGTTTTTTCCCTAGGCCATTCTGGTTAAGCGTTTGGGGCAGCAGAATTGCGAAAAACTTGTTGTCTTCTCAACTATTTCTTAGCTTCAAACTCCCATATCTCGCGAACGGATTGACAAAACCCAAAAATTCCTGCTGCGTCTGAAAGTAGAAACTCGCCCGATTACAACGGTATGTGTATTTTTTCCCTAGGCCAATCTGGTTAAGCGATTGGAGCAGCAGAAGAGCGAAAATTCGTTGCCTTCTCAACCATTTCTTAGATTCAAACTCCCATATCTCGCGACCGGATTGACCTAACCCAAAAATTCCTATTGCGTCTGAAAGTAGAAACTCGTCCGGTTACAACGGTATGTGTATTTTCTTCCTAGGCCATTCTGGTTAAGCGGTTGGAGCAGCAGAAGTGCGAAATATTTGTTGCCTTCTCAACCATTTCTTGGCTTCAAACTCCCATATCTCGCGAACAGATTGACCTAACCCAAAAATTCCTGCTGCGTCTCAAAGTAGAAACTCGCCCGATTACAACGGTATGTGTGTTTTTTCCCTAGGCCATTCTGGTTAAGCGTTTGGAGCAGCAGAATTGCGAAAAATTTGTTGTCTTCTCAACTATTTCTTAGCTTCAAACTCCCATATCTCGCGAACGGATTGACCTAACCCTAAAATTCCTATTTCATCTGAAAGTAGAAACTCGCCCGATTAGAACGGTATGTGTATTTTTTCCCTAGGCCATTCTGGTTAAGCGTTTGGAGCAGCAGACGTGCAAAAATTTATTATTTTGTCAACCATTTCTTAGCTTCAAAGTCCGATATCTCGCGAACGGATTGACCAAACCCAAAAATTCCTGCAGCGTCTGAACGTAGAAACTCGCCCATTACAAAGGTATGTGTATTTTTTCCCAGGCCACTCTGGTTAAGCGTTTGGAGCAGCAGAATCGCGAAAAATTTGTCGTCTTCTCAACCATTTCTTAGTTTCAAACTCCCATATCTCGCGAACGGATTGACTAAACCCAAAAATTCCTATTGCATCTGAAAGTAGAAACTCGCCCGATTACAACGGTATGTGTATTTTTTCCCTAGGCCATTCTGGTTAAGCGATTGGAGCAGCAGAAGTGCGAAAAATTTGTTACCTCCTCAACCATTTCTTAGCTTCAAACTCCCATATCTCGCGAACGGATTGACCTAACCCAAAAATTCCTATTGCGTCTGAAAGTAGAACCTCGCCCGATTAGAACGGTATGTGTATTTTCTCCCTAGGCCATTATGGTTAAGCGTTTGGAGCAGCAGACGTGCGAAAAATTTGTTATCTTGTCAACCATTTCTTAGCTTCAAAGTCCGATATCTCGCGAACGGATTGACCAAACCCAAAAATTCCTGCAGCGTCTGAACGTAGAAACTCGCCCGATTACAAAGGTATGTTTATTTTTTCCCCAGGTCACTCTGGTTAAGCGTTTGGAGCAGCAGAATCGCGAAAAATTTGTCGCCTTCTCAACTATTCCTTAGCTTCAAACTCCCATATGTAGCGAACGGATTGACCTAACCCAAAAATTCCTATTGCATCTGAAAGTAGAAACTCGCCCGATTACAACGTTATGTGTATTTCTTCCCTAGGCCATTCTGGTTAAGCGATTGGAGCAGCAGAAGTGCGAAGAATTTGTTACCTCCTCAAACATTTCTTATCTTCAAACTCCCATATATCGCGAACGGATTGACCTAACCCAAAAATTCCAATTGCGTGTGAAAGTAGAAACTCGTCCTCTTACAACGGTATGTGTATTTTCCCCCTAGGCCATTCTGGTTAAGCGACTGGAGCAGCAGAAGTGCAAAAAATTTGTTGCCTTCTCAACCATTTTTTGGCTTCAAACTCCCATATCTTGCGAACGGATTGACCTAACCCAAAAATTCGTATTGCATCTGAAAGTAGAACTCGCCCGATTACAACGGTATGTGTATTTTCCCCCTAGGCCATTCTGGTTAAGCGACTGGAGCAGCAGAAGTGCGAAAAATTTGTTGCCTTCTCAACTATTCCTTAGCTTCAAACTCCCATATGTAGCGAACGGATTGACCTAACCCAAAAATTCCTATTGCATCTGAAAGTAGAAACTCGCCGATTACAACGGTACGTGTATTTTCCCCCTAGGCCATTCTGGTTAAGCGACTGGAGCAGCAGAAGTGCGAAAAATTTGTTACCTTCTCAACCATTTCTTAGCTTCAAACTCCCGTATCTCGCGAACGGATTGACCTAACCCAAAAATTCCTATTGCGTCTGAAAGTAGAAACTCGTCCGGTTACAACGGTATGTGTATTTTTTCCCTTGGCCATTCTGGTTAAGCGGTTGGAGCAGCAGAATTGCGAAAAATTTGTTACCTTCTCAACCATTTCTTAGCTTCAAACTCCCGTATCTCGCGAACGGATTGACCCTAACCCAAAAATTCCTATTGCGTCTGAAAGTAGAAACTCGCCCGATTACAACGGTATGTGTATTTTTTCCCTAGGCCATTCTGGTAAAGCGACTGGAGCAGCAGAAGTGCAAAAAATTTGATGCCTCCTCAACCATTTCTTGGCTTCAAACTCCCATATATCGCGAACGCTTGAACTAACTCAAAATTCCTATTGCATCTGAAAGTAGAAACTCGCCCGATTACAACGGTATGTGTATTTTTCCCATAGGCCATTCTGGTTAAGCGTTTGCAGCAGCAGAAGTGCGAAAAATTTGTTGTCTTCTCAACTATTTCTTAGCTTCAAGTCCCATATCTCGCGAACGGATAGACCAAACCCAGAAATTCTTGCTGCTTCTGAAAGTAGAAGCTCGCCCGATTACAATGGTATGTTTATTTTTCCCCTTGGCCAATCTGGTTAAGCGTTTGGAGCAGCAGAAGTGCGAAAAATTTGATGCCTTCTCAACCATTTCTTAGCTTCAAACTCCCGTATCTCGCGAACGGATTGACCTAACCCAAAAATTGCTATTGCGTATGAAAGTAGAAACTCGTCCGGTTACAACGGTATGTGTATTTTTTCCCTAGGCCATTCTGGTTAAGCGGTTGGAGCAGCAGAAGTGCGAAATATTTGTTGCCTTCTCAACCATTTCTTGGCTTCAAACTCCCATATCTCGCGAACAGATTGATCTAACCCAAAAATTCCTGCTGCGTCTGAAAGTAGAACCTCGCCCGATTACAACGGTATGTGTATTTTTTCCCTAGGCCATTCTGGTTAAGCGTTTGGAGCAGCAGAATTGCGAAAAATTTGTTACCTTCTCAACCATTTCTTAGCTTCAAACTCCCGTACCTCGCGAACGGATTGACCTAACCCAAAAATTCCTATTGCGTCTGAAAGTAGAAACTCGTCCGGTTACAACGGTATGTGTATTTTTTCCCTTGGCCATTCTGGTTAAGCGGTTGGAGCAGCAGAAGTGCGAAAAATTTGTTACCTTCTCAACCATTTCTTAGCTTCAAACTCCCGTATCTCGCGAACGGATTGACATAACCCAAAAATTCCTATTGCGTCTGAAAGTAGAAACTCGTCCGGTTACAACGGTATGTGTATTTTTTCCCTAGGCCATTCTGGTTAAGCGATTGGAGCAGCAGAATTGCGAAAAATTTGTTACCTTCTCAACCATTTCTTAGCTTCAAACTCCCGTATCTCGCGAACGGATTGACCTAACCCAAAAATTCCTATTGCGTCTGAAAGTAGAAACTCGTCCGGTTACAACGGTATGTGTATTTTTTCCCTTGGCCATTCTGGTTAAGCGGTTGGAGCAGCAGAAGTGCGAAAAATTTGTTACCTTCTCAACCATTTCTTAGCTTCAAACTCCCGTATCTCGCGAACGGATTGACATAACCCAAAAATTCCTATTGCGTCTGAAAGTAGAAACTCGTCCGGTTACAACGGTATGTGTATTTTTTCCCTAGGCCATTCTGGTTAAGCGATTGAGCAGCAGAATTGCGAAAAATTTGTTACCTTCTCAACCATTTCTTAGCTTCAAACTCCCGTATCTCGCGAACGGATTGACCTAACCCAAAAATTCCTATTGCGTCTGAAAGTAGAAACACGTCCGGTTACAACGGTATGTGTATTTTTTCCCTTGGCCATTCTGGTTAAGCGGTTGGAGCAGCAGAAGTGCGAAAAATTTGTTACCTTCTCAACCATTTCTTAGCTTCAAACTCCCGTATCTCGCGAACGGATTGACATAACCCAAAAATTCCTATTGCGTCTGAAAGTAGAAACTCGTCCGGTTACAACGGTATGTGTATTTTTTCCCTAGGCCATTCTGGTTAAGCGATTGGAGCAGCAGAAGTGCGAAAAATTTGGTACCTCCTCAACCATTTCTTAGCTTCAAACTCCCATATCTCGCGAACGGATTGACCAAACCCAAAAACTCTATTGCGTCTGAAAGTAGAAACTCTTCCTCTTACAACGGCATGTGTATTTTCTCCCTAGGCCATTCTGGTTAAGCGTATGGAGTAGCAGAAGTGCGAAATATTTGTTGCCTTGTCAACCATTTCTTGGCTTCAAACTCCCATATCTCGCGAACAGATTGACCTAACCCAAAAATTCCTGCTGCGTCTGAAAGTAGAACCTCGCCCGATTACAACGGTATGTGTATTTTTTCCCTAGGCCATTCTGGTTAAGCGTTTGGAGCAGCAGAATTGCGAAAAATTTGTTACCTTCTCAACCATTTCTTAGCTTCAAACTCCCGTATCTCGCGAACGGATTGACCTAACCCAACAATTCCTATTGCGTCTGAAAGTAGAAACTCGTCCGGTTACAACGGTATGTGTATTTTTTCCCTTGGCCATTCTGGTTAAGCGGTTGGAGCAGCAGAAGTGCGAAAAACTTGTTACCTTCTCAACCATTTCTTAGCTTCAAACTCCCGTATCTCGCGAACGGATTGACATAACCCAAAAATTCCTATAGCGTCTGAAAGTAGAAACTCGTTCGGTTACAACGGTATGTGTATTTTTTCCCTAGGCCATTCTGGTAAAGCGACTGGAGCAGCAGAAGTGCAAATAATTTGATGCCTCCTCAACCATTTCTTGGCTTCAAACTCCCATATATCGCGAACGGATTGAACTAACCCAAAAATTCCTATTGCATCTGAAAGTAGAAACTCGCCCGATTACAACGGTATGTGTATTTTTCCCATAGGCCATTCTGGTTAAGCGTTTGGAGCAGCAGAAATGCGAAAAATTTGTTGTCTTCTCAACTATTTCTTAGCTTCAAAGTCCCATATCTCGCGAACGGATAGACCAAACCCAGAAATTCTTGCTGCTTCTGAAAGTAGAAGCTCGCCCGATTACAATGGTATGTTTATTTTTTCCCTAGGCCAATCTGGTTAAGCGTTTGGAGCAGCAGAAGTGCGAAAAATTTGATGCCTTCTCAACCATTTCTTAGCTTCAAACTCCCGTATCTCGCGAACGGATTGACCTAACCCAAAAATTGCTATTGCGTACGAAAGTAGAAACTCGTCCGGTTACAACGGTATGTGTATTTTTTCCCTAGGCCATTCTGGTTAAGCGGTTGGAGCACCAGAAGAGCGAAATATTTGTTGGCTTCTCAACCATTTCTTGGCTTCAAACTCCCATATCTCGCGACCGGATTGACCTAACCCAAAAATTCCTATTGCGTCTGAAAGTAGAAACTCGTCCGGATACAACTGTATGTGTATTTTCTTCCTAGGCCATTCTGGTTAAACGGTTGGAGCAGCAGAAGTGCGAAATATTTGATGCCTTCTCAACCATTTCTTGGCTTCAAACTCCCATATCTCGCGAACAGATTGACCTAACCCAAAAATTCCTGCTGCGTCTCAAAGTAGAAACTCGCCCGACTACAAAGGTATGTGTATTTTTTCCCAGGCCACTCTGGTTAAGCGATTGGAGCAGCAGAAGTGCGAAAAATTTGTTACCTCCTCAACCATTTCTTAGCTTCAAACTCCCATATCTCGCGAACGGATTGACCTAACCCAAAAATTCCTATTGCGTCTGAAAGTAGAAACTCTTCCTCTTACAACGGCATGTGTATTTTTTCCCTAGGCCATTCTGGTTAAGCGTTTGGAGCAGCAGAAGTGCGAAATATTTGTTGCCTTCTCAACCATTTCTTGGCTTCAAACTCCCATATCTCGCGAACAGATTGATCTAACCCAAAAATTCCTGCTGCGTCTGAAAGTAGAAACTCGCCCGATTACAACGGTATGTGTATTTTTTCCCTAGGCCATTCTGGTTAAGCGTTTGGAGCAGCAGAATTGCGAAAAGTTTGTTGTCTTGTCAACCATTTCTTAGCTTCAAAGTCCCATATCTCGCGAACGGATAGACCAAACCCAGAAATTCCAGCTGCGTCTGAAAGTAGAAACTCGCCCGATTACAACGGTATGTGTATTTTTTCCCTAGGCCATTCTGGTAAAGCGACTGGAGCAGCAGAAGTGCAAATAATTTGATGCCTCCTCAACCATTTCTTGGCTTCAAACTCCCATATATCGCGAACGGATTGAACTAACCCAAAAATTCCTATTGCATCTGAAAGTAGAAACTCGCCCGATTACAACGGTATGTGTATTTTTCCCATAGGCCATTCTGGTTAAGCGTTTGGAGCAGCAGAAATGCGAAAAATTTGTTGTCTTCTCAACTATTTCTTAGCTTCAAAGTCCCATATCTCGCGAACGGATAGACCAAACCCAGAAATTCTTGCTGCTTCTGAAAGTAGAAGCTCGCCCGATTGCAATGGTATGTTTATTTTTTCCCTAGGCCAATCTGGTTAAGCGTTTGGAGCAGCAGAAGTGCGAAAAATTTGATGCCTTCTCAACCATTTCTTAGCTTCAAACTCCCGTATCTCGCGAACGGATTGACCTAACCCAAAAATTGCTATTGCGTATGAAAGTAGAAACTCGTCCGGTTACAACGGTATGTGTATTTTTTCCCTAGGCCATTCTGGTTAAGCGGTTGGAGCACCAGAAGAGCGAAATATTTGTTGGCTTCTCAACCATTTCTTGGCTTCAAACTCCCATATCTCGCGACCGGATTGACCTAACCCAAAAATTCCCTATTGCGTCTGAAAGTAGAAACTCGTCCGGATACAACTGTATGTGTATTTTCTTCCTAGGCCATTCTGGTTAAACGGTTGGAGCAGCAGAAGTGCGAAATATTTGATGCCTTCTCAACCATTTCTTGGCTTCAAACTCCCATATCTCGCGAACAGATTGACCTAACCCAAAATTCCTGCTGCGTCTCAAAGTAGAAACTCGCCCGACTACAAAGGTATGTGTATTTTTTCCCAGGCCACTCTGGTTAAGCGATTGGAGCAGCAGAAGTGCGAAAAATTTGTTACCTCCTCAACCATTTCTTAGCTTCAAACTCCCATATCTCGCGAACGGATTGACCTAACCCAAAAATTCCTATTGCGTCTGAAAGTAGAAACTCTTCCTCTTACAACGGCATGTGTATTTTTTCCCTAGGCCATTCTGGTTAAGCGTTTGGAGCAGCAGAAGTGCGAAATATTTGTTGCCTTCTCAACCATTTCTTGGCTTCAAACACCCATATCTCGCGAACAGATTGATCTAACCCAAAAATTCCTGCTGCGTCTGAAAGTAGAAACTCGCCCGATTACAACGGTATGTGTATTTTTTCCCTAGGCCATTCTGCTTAAGCGTTTGGAGCAGCAGAATTGCGAAAAGTTTGTTGTCTTGTCAACCATTTCTTAGCTTCAAAGTCCCATATCTCGCGAACGGATAGACCAAACCCAGAAATTCCAGCTGCGTCTGAAAGTAGAAACTCGCCCGATTACAACGGTATGTGTATTTTTTCCCTAGGCCATTCTGGTAAAGCGACTGGAGCAGCAGAAGTGCAAATAATTTGATGCCTCCTCAACCATTTCTTGGCTTCAAACTCCCATATATCGCGAACGGATTGAACTAACCCTAAAATTCCTATTGCATCTGAAAGTAGAAACTCGCCCGATTACAACGGTATGTGTATTTTTCCCATAGGCCATTCTGGTTAAGCGTTTGGAGCAGCAGAAATGCGAAAAATTTGTTGTCTTCTCAACTATTTCTTAGCTTCAAAGTCCCATATCTCGCGAACGGATAGACCAAACCCAGAAATTCTTGCTGCTTCTGAAAGTAGAAGCTCGCCCGATTACAATGGTATGTTTATTTTTTCCCTAGGCCAATCTGGTTAAGCGTTTGGAGCAGCAGAAGTGCGAAAAATTTGATGCCTTCTCAACCATTTCTTAGCTTCAAACTCCCGTATCTCGCGAACGGATTGACCTAACCCAAAAATTGCTATTGCGTATGAAAGTAGAAACTCGTCCGGTTACAACGGTATGTGCATTTTTTCCCTAGGCCATTCTGGTTAAGCGGTTGGAGCACCAGAAGAGCGAAATATTTGTTGGCTTCTCAACCATTTCTTGGCTTCAAACTCCCATATCTCGCGACCGGATTGACCTAACCCAAAAATTCCTATTGCGTCTGAAAGTAGAAACTCGTCCGGATACAACTGTATGTGTATTTTCTTCCTAGGCCATTCTGGTTAAACGGTTGGAGCAGCAGAAGTGCGAAATATTTGATGCCTTCTCAACCATTTCTTGGCTTCAAACTCCCATATCTCGCGAACAGATTGACCTAACCCAAAAGTTCCTGCTGCGTCTCAAAGTAGAAACTCGCCCGCCTACAAAGGTATGTGTATTTTTTCCCAGGCCACTCTGGTTAAGCGATTGGAGCAGCAGAAGTGCGAAAAATTTGTTACCTCCTCAACCATTTCTTAGCTTCAAACTCCCATATCTCGCGAACGGATTGACCTAACCCAAAAATTCCTATTGCGTCTGAAAGTAGAAACTCTTCCTCTTACAACGGCATGTGTATTTTTTCCCTAGGCCATTCTGGTTAAGCGTTTGGAGCAGCAGAAGTGCGAAATATTTGTTGCCTTCTCAACCATTTCTTGGCTTCAAACTCCCATATCTCGCGAACAGATTGATCTAACCCAAAAATTCCTGCTGCGTCTGAAAGTAGAAACTCGCCCGATTACAACGGTATGTGTATTTTTTCCCTAGGCCATTCTGGTTAAGCGTTTGGAGCAGCAGAATTGCGAAAAGTTTGTTGTCTTGTCAACCATTTCTTAGCTTCAAAGTCCCATATCTCGCGAACGGATAGACCAAACCCAGAAATTCCAGCTGCGTCTGAAAGTAGAAACTCGCCCGATTACAACGGTATGTGTATTTTTTCCCTAGGCCAATCTGGTTAAGCGATTGGAGCAGCAGAAGTGCGAAAAATTTGATGCCTTCTCAACCATTTCTTAGCTTCAAACTCCGGTATCTCGCGAACGGATTGAACTAACCCAAAAATTGCTATCGCGTCTGAAAATAGAAACTCGTCCGGTTACAACGGTATGTGTATTTTTTCCCTAGGCCATTCTGGTTAAGCGGTTGGAGCAGCAGAATTGCGAAAAATTTGTTGTCTTCTCAAATATTTCTTAGCTTCAAACTCCCGTATCTCGCGAACGGATTGACAAAACCCAGAAATTCCTGCTGCGTCTGAAAGTAGAAACTTGCTCGATTACAGCGGTATGGCTATTTTTTCCCTAGGCCAATCTGGTTAAGCGGTTGGAGCAGTAGAAGTGCGAAAAATTTGTTGCCTTCTCAACTATTTCTTAGCTTCAAAGTCCCATATCTCGCGAACGGATAGACCAAACCCAGAAATTCCTGCTGCGTCTGAAAGTAGAAACTCGCCCGATTACAACGGTATGTGTATTTTTTCCCTAGGCCAATCTGGTTAAGCGATTCGAGCAGCAGAAGTGCGAAAAATTTGATGCCTCCTCAACCATTTCTTAGCTTCAAACTCCCGTATCTCGCGAACGGATTGACCTAACCCAAAAATTGCTATTGCGTATGAAAGTAGAAACTCGTCCGGTTACAACGGTATGTGTATTTTTTCCCTAGGCCACTCTGGTTAAGCGGTTGGAGCAGCAGAAGAGCGAAATATTTGTTGCCTTCTCAATCATTTCTTGGATTCAAACTCCCATATATCGCGAACGGATTGACCTAACCCAAAAATTGCTATTGCGTATGAAAGTAGAAACTCGTCCGGTTACAACGGTATGTGTATTTTCTTCCTAGGCCATTCTGGTTAAACGGTTGGAGCAGCAGAAGTGCGAAATATTTGATGCCTTCTCAACCATTTCTTGGCTTCAAACTCCCATATCTCGCGAACAGATTGACCTAACCCAAAAATTCCTGCTGCGTCTCAAAGTAGAAACTCGCCCGACTACAAAGGTATGTGTATTTTTTCCCAGGCCACTCTGGTTAAGCGTTTGGAGCAGCAGAATTGCGAAAAATTTGTCGCCTTCTCAACCATTTCTTAGCTTCAAACTCCCATATCTCGCGAACGGTTTGACTAAACCCAAAAATTCCTATTGCATCTGAAAGTAGAAACGCGACCGATTACAACGGTATGTGTATTTTTTCCCTAGGCCATTCTGGTTAAGCGTTTGGAGCAGCAGAAGTGCGAAATATTTGTTGCCTTCTCAACCATTTCTTGGCTTCAAACTCCCATATCTCGCGATCAGATTGATCTAACCCAAAAATTCCTGCTGCGTCTGAAAGTAGAAACTCGCCCGATTACAACGGTATGTGTATTTTTTCCCTAGGCCATTCTGGTTAAGCGTTTGGAGGAGCAGAATTGCGAAAAGTTTGTTGTCTTGTCAACCATTTCTTAGCTTCAAAGTCCCATATCTCGCGAACGGATAGACCAAACCCAGAAATTCCAGCTGCGTCTGAAAGTAGAAACTCGCCCGATTACAACGGTATGTGTATTTTTTCCCTAGGCCAATCTGGTTAAGCGATTGGAGCAGCAGAAGTGCGAAAAATTTGATGCCTTCTCAACCATTTCTTAGCTTCAAACTCCGGTATCTCGCGAACGGATTGAACTAACCCAAAAATTGCTATCGCGTCTGAAAATAGAAACTCGTCCGGTTACAACGGTATGTGTATTTTTTCCCTAGGCCATTCTGGTTAAGCGGTTGGAGCAGCAGAATTGCGAAAAATTTGTTGTCTTCTCAAATATTTCTTAGCTTCAAACTCCCGTATCTCGCGAACGGATTGACAAAACCCAGAAATTCCTGCTGCGTCTGAAAGTAGAAACTTGCTCGATTACAGCGGTATGGGTATTTTTTCCCTAGGCCAATCTGGTTAAGCGGTTGGAGCAGTAGAAGTGCGAAAAATTTGTTGCCTTCTCAACTATTTCTTAGCTTCAAAGTCCCATATCTCGCGAACGGATAGACCAAACCCAGAAATTCCTGCTGCGTCTGAAAGTAGAAACTCGCCCGATTACAACGGTATGTGTATTTTTTCCCTAGGCCAATCTGGTTAAGCGATTCGAGCAGCAGAAGTGCGAAAAATTTGATGCCTCCTCAACCATTTCTTAGCTTCAAACTCCCGTATCTCGCGAACGGATTGACCTAACCCAAAAATTGCTATTGCGTATGAAAGTAGAAACTCGTCCGGTTACAACGGTATGTGTATTTTTTCCCTAGGCCACTCTGGTTAAGCGGTTGGAGCAGCAGAAGAGCGAAATATTTGTTGCCTTCTCAATCATTTCTTGGATTCAAACTCCCATATATCGCGAACGGATTGACCTAACCCAAAAATTGCTATTGCGTATGAAAGTAGAAACTCGTCCGGTTACAACGGTATGTGTATTTTTTCCCAAGGCCATTCTGGTTAAGCAGTTGGAGCACCAGAATAGCGAAATATTTGTTGCCTTCTCAACCATTTCTTGGCTTCAAACTCCCATATCTCGCGAACAGATTGACATAACCCAAAAATTCCTGCTGCGTCGCAAAGTAGAAACTCGCTCGATTACAACGGTATGTGTATTTTTTCCCTAGGCCAATCTGGTTAAGCGATTGGAGCAGCAGAAGTGCGAAAAATTTGTTGCCTTCTCAACCATTTCTTAGATTCAAACTCCCATATCTCGCGACCGGATTGACCGAACCCAAAAATTCCTATTGCGTCTGAAAGTAGAAACTCGTCCTGTTACAACGGTATGTGTATTTTCTTCCTAGGCTATTCTGGTTAAGCGGTTGGAGCAGCAGAAGTGCGAAATATTTGTTGCCTTCTCAACCATTTCTTGGCTTCAAACTCCCATATCTCGCGAACAGATTGACCTAACCCAAAAACTCCTGCTGCGTCTCAAAGTAGAAACTCGCCCGATTACAACGGTATGTGTGTTTTTTCCCTAGGCCATTCTGGTTAAGCGTTTGGAGCAGCAGAATTGCGAAAAATTTGTTGTCTTCTCAACTATTTCTTAGCTTCAAACTCCCATATCTCGCGAACGGATTGACCTAACCCTAACATTCCTATTTCATCTGAAAGTAGAAACTCGCCCGATTAGAACGGTATGTGTATTTTTTCCCTAGGCCATTCTGGTTAACCGTTTGGAGCAGCAGACGTGCAAAAATTTGTTATTTTGTCAACCATTTCTTAGCTTCAAAGTCCGATATCTCGCGAACGGATTGACCAGACCCAAAAATTCCTGCAGCGTCTGAACGTAGAAACTCGCCCCATTACAAAGGTATGGGTATTTTTTCCCAGGCCACTCTGGTTAAGCGTTTGGAGCAGCAGAATCGCGAAAAATTTGTCGTCTTCTCAACCATTTCTTAGCTTCAAACTCCCATATCTCGCGAACGGATTGACTAAACCCAAAAATTCCTATTGCATCTGAAAGTAGAAACTCGCCCGAGTACAACGGTATGTGTATTTTTTCCCTAGGCCATTCTGGTTAAGCGATTGGAGCAGCAGAAGTGCGAAAAATATGTTACCTCCTCAACCATTTCTTAGCTTCAAACTCCCATATCTCGCGAACGGATTGACCAATCACAGAAATTCCTGCTGCGTCTGAAAGTAGAAACTCGCTCGATTACAACGGTATGTGTATTTTATCCCTAGGCCATTCTGGTTAAGCGGCTGGAGCCGCAGAAGTGCGAAAAATTTGTTGTCTTGTCAACCATTTCTTAGCTTCAAACTCCCATATGTCGCGAACGGATTGACCTAACCCAAAAATTCCTATTGCGTCTGAAAGTAGAAACTCGTCCGGTTACAACGGTATGTGTATTTTTTCCCTTGGCCATTCTGGTTAAGCGGTTGGAGCAGCAGAAGTGCGAAAAATTTGTTACATTCTCAACCATTTCTTAGCTTCAAACTCCCGTATCTCGCGAACGGATTGACATAACCCAAAAATTCCTATTGCGTCTGAAAGTAGAAACTCGTCCGGTTACAACGGCATGTGTATTTTCTCCCTAGGCCATTCTGGTAAAGCGACTGGAGCAGCAGAAGTGCGAAATATTTGTTGCCTTCTCAACCATTTCTTGGCTTCAAACTCCCATATCCCGCGAACAGATTGACCTAACCCAAAAATTCCTGCTGCGTCTCAAAGTAGAAACTCGCCCGATTACAACAGTATGTGTGTTTTTTCCCTAGGCCATTCTGGTTAAGCGTTTGGAGCAGCAGAAGTGCGAAAAATTTGTTGTCTTCTCAACTATTTCTTAGCTTCAAAGTCCCATATCTCGCGAACGGATAGACCAAACCCAGAAATTCTTGCTGCTTCTGAAAGTAGAAGCTCGCTCGATTACAATGGTATGTTTATTTTTTCCCTAGGGCAATCTGGTTAAGCGTTTGGAGCACCAGAAGAGCGAAATATTTGTTGCCTTCTCAAACATTTCTTGACTTCAAACTCCCATATCTCGCGAACAGATTGACCTAACCCAAAAATTCCTGCTGCGTCTCAAAGTAGAAACTCGCCCGATTACAACGGCATGTGTGTTTTTTCCCTAGGCCATTCTGGTTAAGCGTTTGGGGCAGCAGAATTGCGAAAAACTTGTTGTCTTCTCAACTATTTCTTAGCTTCAAAGTCCCATATCTCGCGAACGGATAGACCAAACCCAGAAATTCCTGCTGCGTCTGACAGTAGAAACTCGCCCGATTACAACGGTATGTGTGTTTTTTCCCTAGGCCAATCTGGTTAAGCGATTCGAGCAGCAGAAGTGCGAAAAATTTGATGCCTCCTCAACCATTTCTTAGCTTCAAACTCCCGTATCTCGCGAACGGATTGAACTAACCCAAAAATTGCTGTTGCGTATGAAAGTAGAAACTCGTCCGGTTACAACGGTATGTGTATTTTTTCCCTAGGCCATTCTGGTTAAGCGGTTGGAGCAGCAGAAGAGCGAAATATTTGTTGCCTTCTCAACCATTTCTTGGCTTCAAACTCCCATATATCGCGAACGGATTGACCTAACTCAAAAATTCCTATTGCATTTGAAAGTAGAAACTCGCCCGATTACAACGGTATGTGTATTTTTCCATAGGCCATTCTGGTTAAGCGTTTGGAGCAGCTGAAGTGCGAAAAATTTGTTGTCTTCTCAACTATTTCTTAGCTTCAAACTCCCATATCTCGCGAACAGATTGACCTAACCCAAAAATTCCTGCTGCGTCTCAAAGTAGAAACTCGCCCGATTACAACGGTATGTGTGTTTTTTCCCTAGGCCATTCTGGTTAAGCGTTTGGGGCAGCAGAATTGCGAAAAACTTGTTGTCTTCTCCACTATTTCTTACCTTCGAACTCCCATACCTCGCGAACGGATTGACAAAACCCAAAAATTCCTGCTGCGTCTGAAAGTAGAAACTCGCCCGATTACAACGGTATGTGTATTTTTTCCCTAGGCCAATCTGGTTAAGCGATTGGAGCAGCAGAAGTGCGAAAAATTTGTTGCCTTCTCAACCATTTCTTAGATTCAAACTCCCATATCTTGCGACCGGATTGACCTAACCCAAAAATTCCTATTGCGTCTGAAAGTAGAAACTCGTCCGGTTACAACTGTATGTGTATTTTCTTCCTAGGCCATTCTGGTTAAGCGGTTGGAGCAGCAGAAGTGCGAAATATTTGTTGCCTTCTCAACCATTTCTTGGCTTCAAACTCCCATATCTCGCGAACAGATTGACCTAACCCAAAAATTCCTGCTGCGTCTCAAAGTAGAAACTCGCCCGATTACAAAGGTATGTGTATTTTTTCCCAGGCCACTCTGGTTAAGCGTTTGGAGCAGCAGAATTGCGAAAAACTTGTTGTCTTCTCAACTATTTCTTAGCTTCAAACTCCCATATCTTGCGACCGGATTGACCTAACCCAAAAATTCCTATTGCGTCTGAAAGTAGAAACTCGTCCGGTTACAACGGTATGTGTATTTTTTCCCTAGGCCATTCTGGTTAAGCGGTTGGAGCAGCAGAAGTGCGAAATATTTGTTGCCTTCTCAACCATTTCTAGGCTTCAAACTCCCATATCCCGCGAATAGATTGACCTAACCCAAAAATTCCTGCTGCGTCTCAAAGTAGAAACTCGCCCGATTACAACGGTATGTGTGTTTTTTCCCTAGGCCACTCTGGTTAAGCGTTTGGAGCAGCAGAATTGGGAAAAATTTGTTGTCTTCTCAACTATTTCTTAGCTTCAAACTACCATATCTCGCGAACGGATTGACAAAACTCAAAAATTCCTGCTGCGTGTGTAAATAGAAACCCGCCCGATTACAACGGTATGTGTTTTTTTCCCTGGGCCAATCTGGTTAAGCGATTGGAGCAGCAGAAGTGCGAAAAATTTGTTGCCCTCTCAACCATTTCTTAGATTCAAACTCCCATATCTCGCGACCGGATTGACCTAACCCAAAAATTCCTATTGCGTCTAAAAGTAGAAACTCGTCCGGTTACAACGGTATGTGTATTTTTTCCCTAGACCGTTCTGGTTAAGCGTTTGGAGCCGCAGAAGTGCGAAAATTTGTTGCCTTCTCAACCATTTCGTGGCTTTAAACTCCCATATCTCGCGAACAGATTGACCTAACCCTAAAATTCCTATTGCATCTGAAAGTAGAAACTCGCCCGATTAGAACGGTATGTGTATTTTTTCCCTAGGCGATTCTGGTTAAGCGGTTGGAGCAGCAGAAGTGCGAAATATTTGTTGCCTTCTCAACCATTTCTTGGCTTCAAACTCCCATATCTCGCGAACAGATTGACCTAACCCAAAAATTCCTGCTGCGTCTCAAAGTAGAAACTCGCCCGATTACAAAGGTATGTGTATTTTTTCCCAGGCCACTCTGGTTAAGCGTTTGGAGCAGCAGAATTGCGAAAAATTTGTCGCCTTCTCAACCATTTCTTAGCTTCAAACTCCCATATCTCGCGAACGGTTTGACTAAACCCAAAAATTCCTATTGCATCTGAAAGTAGAAACTCGCCCGATTACAACGGTATGTGTATTTTTTCCCTAGGCCATTCTGGTTAAGCGATTGGAGCAGCAGAAGTGCGAAAAATTTGTTACCTCCTCAACCATTTCTTAGCTTCAAACTCCCACATCTCGCGAACGGATTGACCTAACCCAAAAATTCCTATTGCGTCTGAAAGTAGAAACTCTTCCTCTTACAACGGCATGTGTATTTTTTCCCTAGGCCATTCTGGTTAAGCGTTTAGAGCAGCAGAAGTGCGAAATATTTGTTGCCTTCTCAACCATTTCTTGGCTTCAAACTCCCATATCTCGCGAACAGATTGATCTAACCCAAAAATTCCTGCTGCGTCTGAAAGTAGAAACTCGCCCGATTACAACGGTATGTGTATTTTTTCCCTAGGCCATTCTGGTTAAGCGTTTGGAGCAGCAGAATTGCGAAAAATTTGTTACCTTCTCAACCACTTCTTAGCTTCAAACTCCCGTATCTCGCGAACGGATTGACCTAACACAAAAATTCCAATTGCGTCTGAAAGTAGAAACTCGTCCGGTTACAACGGTATGTGTATTTTTTCCCTTGGCCATTCTGGTTAAGCGGTTGGAGCAGCAGAAGTGCGATAAAATTTGTTACCTTCTCAACCATTTCTTAGCTTCAAACTCCCGTATCTCGCGAACGGATTGACTAAACCCAAAAATTCCTATTGCATCTGAAAGTAGAAACTCGCACGATTACAACGGTACGTGTATTTTCCCCCTAGGCCATTCTGGTTAAGCGACTGGAGCAGCAGAAGTGCGAAAAATTTGTTACCTTCTCAACCATTTCTTAGCTTCAAACTCCCGCATCTCGCGAACGGATTGACCTAACCCAAAAATTCCTATTGCGTCTGAAAGTAGAAACTCGTCCGGTTACAACGGTATGTGTATTTTTTCCCTAGGCCATTCTGGTTAAGCGGTTGGAGCAGCAGAAGTGCGAAATATTTGTTGCCTTCTCAACCATTTCTAGGCTTCAAACTCCCATATCCCGCGAACAGATTGACCTAACCCAAAAATTCCTGCTGCGTCTCAAAGTAGAAACTCGCCCAATTACAACGGTATGTGTGTTTTTTCCCTAGGCCATTCTGGTTAAGCGTTTGGAGCAGCAGAATTGGGAAAAATTTGTTGTCTTCTCAACTATTTCTTAGCTTCAAACTACCATATCTCGCGAACGGATTGACAAAACCCAAAAATTCCTGCTGCGTGTGTAAATAGAAACCCGCCCGATTACAACGGTATGTGTTTTTTTCCCTGGGCCAATCTGGTTAAGCGATTGGAGCAGCAGAAGTGCGAAAAATTTGTTGCCTTCTCAACCATTTCTTAGATTCAAACTCCCATATCTCGCGACCGGATTGACCTAACCCAAAAATTCCTATTGCGTCTAAAAGTAGAAACTCGTCCGGTTACAACGGTATGTGTATTTTTTCCCTAGACCGTTCTGGTTAAGCGTTTGGAGCCGCAGAAGTGCGAAAAATTTGTTGTCTTCTCAACCATTTCTTGGCTTCAAACTCCCATATCTCGCGAACAGATTGACCTAACCCTAAAATTCCTATTGCATCTGAAAGTAGAAACTCGCCCGATTAGAACGGTATGTGTATTTTTTCCCTAGGCGATTCTGGTTAAGCGTTTGGAGCTGCAGACTTGCGAAAAATTTGTTATCTTGTCAACCATTTCTTCGCTTCAAAGTCCGATATCTCGCGAACGGATGGACCAAACCCAAAAATTCCTTCAGCGTCAGAACGTAGAAACTCGCCCGATTACAACGGTATGTGAATTTTTTCCCTAGGCCATTCTGGTTAAGCGGTTGGAGCAGCAGAAGTGCGAAATATTTGTTGCCTTCTCAACCATTTCTTGGCTTCAAACTCCCATATCTCGCGAACAGATTGACCTAACCCCAGAATTCCTATTGCATCTGAAAGTAGAAACTCGTCCGGTTACAACGGTATGTGTATTTTTTCCCTAGGCCATTCTGGTTAAGCGGTTGGAGCAGCAGAAGTGCGAAATATTTGTTGCCTTCTCAACCATTTCTTGGCTTCAAACTCCCATATCCCGCGAACAGATTGACCTAACCCAAAAATTCCTGCTGCGTCTCAAAGTAGAAACTCGCCCGATTACAACGGTATGTGTGTTTTTTCCCTAGGCCATTCTGGTTAAGCGTTTGGAGCAGCAGAATTGGGAAAAATTTGTTGTCTTCTCAACTATTTCTTAGCTTCAAACTACCATATCTCGCGAACGGATTAACAAAACCCAAAAATTCCTGCTGCGTGTGTAAATAGAAACTCGCCCGATTACAACGGTATGTGTTTTTTCCCTGGGCCAATCTGGTTAAGCGATTGGAGCAGCAGAAGTGCGAAAAATTTGTTGCCTTCTCAACCATTTCTTAGATTCAAACTCCCATATCTCGCGACTGGATTAACCTAACCCAAAAATTCCTGTTGCGTCTAAAAGTAGAAACTCGTCCGGTTACAACGGTATGTGCATTTTTTCCCTAGACCGTTCTGGATAAGCGTTTGGAGCCGCAGAAGTGCGAAAAATTTGTTGCCTTCTCAACCATTTCTTGGCTTAAAACTCCCATATCTCACGAACAGATTGACCTAACCCTAAAATTCCTGTTGCATCTGAAAGTAGAAACTCGCCCGATTAGAACGGTATGTGTATTTTTTCCCTAGGCCATTCTGGTTAAGCGTTTGGAGCTGCTGACGTGCGAAAAATTTGTTATCTTGTCAACCATTTCTTCGCTTCAAAGTCCGATATCTCGCGAACGGATTGACCAAACCCAAAAATTCCTGCAGCGTCAGAACGTAGAAACTCGCCCGATTACAACGGTATGCGTATTTTCTCCCCAGGCCATTCGGGTTAAGCGTTTGGAGCAGCAGAAGTGCGAAAAATTTGTTGTCTTCTCAACCATTTCTTAGCTTCAAACTACCATATCTCGCGAACGGATTGACATAACCCAAAAATTCCTATTGCATCTGAAAGTAGAAACTCGCCCGATTACAACGGTATGTGTATTTTTTCCCTAGGCCATTCTGGATAAGCGATTGGAGCAGCAGAAGTGCGAAAAATTTGTTGCCTTCTCAACCATTTCTTAGATTCAAACTCCCATATCTCGCGACCGGATTGACCTAACCCAAAAATTCCTATTGCGTCTAAAAGTAGAAACTCGTCCGGTTACAACGGTATGTGTATTTTTTCCCTAGACCGTTCTGGTTAAGCGTTTGGAGCCGCAGAAGTGCGAAAAATTTGTTGTCTTCTCAACCATTTCTTGGCTTCAAACTCCCATATCTCGCGAACAGATTGACCTAACCCTAAAATTCCTATTGCATCTGAAAGTAGAAACTCGCCCGATTAGAACGGTATGTGTATTTTTTCCCTAGGCGATTCTGGTTAAGCGTTTGGAGCTGCAGACTTGCGAAAAATTTGTTATCTTGTCAACCATTTCTTCGCTTCAAAGTCCGATATCTCGCGAACGGATTGACCAAACCCAAAAATTCCTTCAGCGTCAGAACGTAGAAACTCGCCCGATTACAACGGTATGTGAATTTTTTCCCTAGGCCATTCTGGTTAAGCGGTTGGAGCAGCAGAAGTGCGAAATATTTGTTGCCTTCTCAACCATTTCTTGGCTTCAAACTCCCATATCTCGCGAACAGATTGACCTAACCCCAGAATTCCTATTGCATCTGAAAGTAGAAACTCGTCCGGTTACAACGGTATGTGTATTTTTTCCCTAGGCCATTCTGGTTAAGCGGTTGGAGCAGCAGAAGTGCGAAATATTTGTTGCCTTCTCAACCATTTCTTGGCTTCAAACTCCCATATCCCGCGAACAGATTGACCTAACCCAAAAATTCCTGCTGCGTCTCAAAGTAGAAACTCGCCCGATTACAACGGTATGTGTGTTTTTTCCCTAGGCCATTCTGGTTAAGCGTTTGGAGCAGCAGAATTGGGAAAAATTTGTTGTCTTCTCAACTATTTCTTAGCTTCAAACTACCATATCTCGCGAACGGATTAACACAAAACCCAAAAATTCCTGCTGCGTGTGTAAATAGAAACTCGCCCGATTACAACGGTATGTGTTTTTTTCCCTGGGCCAATCTGGTTAAGCGATTGGAGCAGCAGAAGTGCGAAAAATTTGTTGCCTTCTCAACCATTTCTTAGATCAAACTCCCATATCTCGCGACTGGATTAACCTAACCCAAAAATTCCTGATGCGTCTAAAAGTAGAAACTCGTCCGGTTACAACGGTATGTGCATTTTTTCCCTAGACCGTTCTGGATAAGCGTTTTTGGAGCCGCAGAAGTGCGAAAAATTTGTTGCCTTCTCACCATTTCTTGGCTTAAAACTCCCATATCTCACGAACAGATTGACCTAACCCTAAAATTCCTGTTGCATCTGAAAGTAGAAACTCGCCCGATTAGAACGGTGTGTGTATTTTTTCCCTAGGCCATTCTGGTTAAGCGTTTGGAGCTGCTGACGTGCGAAAAATTTGTTATCTTGTCAACCATTTCTTCGCTTCAAAGTCCGATATCTCGCGAACGGATTGACCAAACCCAAAAATTCCTGCAGCGTCAGAACGTAGAAACTCGCCCGATTACAACGGTATGCGTATTTTCTCCCCAGGCCATTCGGGTTAAGCGTTTGGAGCAGCAGAAGTGCGAAAAATTTGTTGTCTTCTCAACCATTTCTTAGCTTCAAACTACCATATCTCGCGAACGGATTGACATAACCCAAAAATTCCTATTGCATCTGAAAGTAGAAACTCGCCCGATTACAACGGTATGTGTATTTTTTCCCTAGGCCATTCTGGATAAGCGATTGGAGCAGCAGAAGTGCGAAATATTTGTTGCCATCTCAACCATTTCCTGGCTTCAAACTCCCATATCCCGCGAACAGATTGACCCAACCCAAAAATTCCTGCTGCGTCTCAAAGTAGAAACTCGCCCGATTACAACGGTATGTGTGTTTTTTCCCTAGGCCATTCTGGTTAAGCGTTTGGAGCAGCAGAATTGGGAAAAATTTGTTGTCTTCTCAACTATTTCTTAGCTTCAAACTACCATATCTCGCGAACAGATTGACCTAACCCAAAAATTCCTGCTGCGTCGCAAAGTAGAAACTCGCCCGATTACAACGGTATGTGTATTTTTTCCCTAGGCCAATCTGGTTAAGCGATTGGAGCAGCAGAAGTGCGAAAAATTTGTTGCCTTCTCAACCATTTCTTGGCTTCAAACTCCCATACCTCGCGAACAGATTGACCTAACCCCAGAATTCCTATTGCATCTGAAAGTAGAAACTCGTCCGGTTACAACGGTATGTGTATTTTTTCCCTAGGCCATTCTGGTTAAGCGGTTGGAGCAGCAGAAGTGCGAAAAATTTGTTGTCTTCTCAACTATTTCTTAGCTTCAAACTACCATATCTCGCGAACGGATTGACATAACCCAAAATTCCTATTGCATCTGAAAGTAGAAACTCGCCCGATTACAACGGTATGTGTATTTTTTCCCTAGGCCAATCTGGTTAAGCGATTGGAGCAGCAGAAGTGCGAAAAATTTGTTGCCTTCTCAACCATTTCTTAGATTCAAACTCCCATATCTTGCGACCGGATTGACCTAACCCAAAAATTCCTATTGCGTCTGAAAGTAGAAACTCGCCCGATTACAAAGGTATGTGTATTTTTTCCCAGGCCACTCTGGTTAAGCGTTTGGAGCAGAAGAATTGCGAAAAATTTGTCGCCTTCTCAACCATTTCTTAGCTTCAAACTCCCATATCTCGCGAACGGTTTGACTAAACCCAAAAATTCCTATTGCATCTGAAAGTAGAAACTCGCCCGATTACAACGGTATGTGTATTTTTTCCCTAGGCCATTCTGGTTAAGCGATTGGAGCAGCAGAAGTGCGAAAAATTTGTTACCTCCTCAACCATTTCTTAGCTTCAAACTCCCATATCTCGCGAACGGATTGATCTAACCCAAAAATTCCTGCTGCGTCTGAAAGTAGAAACTCGCCCGATTACAACGGTATGTGTATTTTTTCCCTAGGCCATTCTGGTTAAGCGTTTGGAGCAGCAGAATTGCGAAAAATTTGTTACCTTCTCAACCATTTCTTAGCTTCAAACTCCCGTATCTCGCGAACGGATTGACCTAACCCAAAAATTCCTATTGCGTCTGAAAGTAGAAACTCGTCCGGTTACAACGGTATGTGTATTTTTTCCCTTGGCCATTCTGGTTAAGCGGTTGGAGCAGCAGAAGTGCGATAAAATTTGTTACCTTCTCAACCATTTCTTAGCTTCAAACTCCCGTATCTCGCGAACGGATTGACTAAACCCAAAAATTCCTATTGCATCTGAAAGTAGAAACTCGCACGATTACAACGGTACGTGTATTTTCCCCCTAGGCCATTCTGGTTAAGCGACTGGAGCAGCAGAAGTGCGAAAAATTTGTTACCTTCTCAACCATTTCTTAGCTTCAAACTCCCGTATCTCGCGAACGGATTGACCTAACCCAAAAATTCCTATTGCGTCTGAAAGTAGAAACTCGTCCGGTTACAACGGTATGTGTATTTTTTCCCTAGGCCATTCTGGTTAAGCGGTTGGAGCAGCAGAAGTGCGAAATATTTGTTGCCTTCTCAACCATTTCTAGGCTTCAAACTCCCATATCCCGCGAACAGATTGACCTAACCCAAAAATTCCTGCTGCGTCTCAAAGTAGAAACTCGCCCAATTACAACGGTATGTGTGTTTTTTCCCTAGGCCATTCTGGTTAAGCGTTTGGAGCAGCAGAATTGGGAAAAATTTGTTGTCTTCTCAACTATTTCTTAGCTTCAAACTACCATATCTCGCGAACGGATTGACAAAACCCAAAAATTCCTGCTGCGTGTGTAAATAGAAACCCGCCCGATTACAACGGTATGTGTTTTTTTCCCTGGGCCAATCTGGTTAAGCGATTGGAGCAGCAGAAGTGCGAAAAATTTGTTGCCTTCTCAACCATTTCTTAGATTCAAACTCCCATATCTCGCGACCGGATTGACCTAACCCAAAAATTCCTATTGCGTCTAAAAGTAGAAACTCGTCCGGTTACAACGGTATGTGTATTTTTTCCCTAGACCGTTCTGGTTAAGCGTTTGGAGCCGCAGAAGTGCGAAAAATTTGTTGCCTTCTCAACCATTTCTTGGCTTCAAACTCCCATATCTCGCGAACAGATTGACCTAACCCTAAAATTCCTATTGCATCTGAAAGTAGAAACTCGCCCGATTAGAACGGTATGTGTATTTTTTCCCTAGGCGATTCTGGTTAAGCGTTTGGAGCTGCAGACGTGCGACAAATTTGTTATCTTGTCAACCATTTCTTCGCTTCAAAGTCCGATATCTCGCGAACGGATTGACCAAACCCAAAAATTCCTTCAGCGTCAGAACGTAGAAACTCGCCCGATTACAACGGTATGTGAATTTTTTCCCTAGGCCATTCTGGTTAAGCGGTTGGAGCAGCAGAATTGCGAAATATTTGTTGCCTTCTCAACCATTTCTTGTCTTCAAACTCCCATATCCCGCGAACAGATTGACCTAACCCAAAAATTCCTGCTGCGTCTCAAAGTAGAAACTCGCCCGATTACAACGGAATGTGTGTTTTTTCCCTAGGCCACACTGGTTAAGCGTATGGAGCAGCAGAATTGCGAAAAATTTGTTGTCTTCTCAACTATTTCTTAGCTTCAAACTACCATATCTCGCGAACGGATATACCAAACCCAGAAAATCCTGCTGGGTCTGAAAGTAGAAACTCGCCCGATTACAACGGTATGTGTATTTTTTCCCTAGGCCAATCTGGTTAAGCGTTTGGAGCAGCAGAAGTGCGAAAAATTTGTTGCCTTCTCAACCATTTCTTGGCTTCAAACTCCCATATCTCGCGAACAGATTGACCTAACCCTAAAATTCCTATTGCATCTGAAAGTAGAAACTCGCCCGATTAGAACGGTATGTGTATTTTTTCCCTAGGCCATTCTGGTTAAGCGGTTGGAGCAGCAGAAGTGCGAAATATTTGTTGCCTTCTCAACCATTTCTTGGCTTCAAACTCCCATATCTCGCGAACGGATTGACCTAACCGAAAAATTGCTATTGCGTCTGAAAATAGAAACACGTCCGGTTACAACGGTATGTGTATTTTTTCCCTAGGCCATCCTGGTTAAGCGGTTGGAGCAGCAGAAGTGCGAAATATTTGTTGCCTTCTCAACCATTTCTTGGCTTCAAACTCCCATATCCCGCGAACAGATTGACCTAACCCAAAAATTCCTGCTGCGTCTGAAAGTAGAAACTCGCCCGATTACAACGGTATGTGTATTTTCCCCCTAGGCCATTCTGGTTAAGCGACTGGAGCAGCAGAAGTGCGAAATATTTGTTGCCTTCTCAACCATTTCTTGGGTTCAAACTCCCATATCTCGCGAACAGATTGACCTAACCCCAGAATTCCTATTGCATCTGAAAGTAGAAACTCGTCCGGTTACAACGGTATGTGTATTTTTTCCCTAGGCCATTCTGGTTAAGCGGTTGGAGCAGCAGAAGTGCGAAATATTTGTTGCCTTCTCAACCATTTCTTGGCTTCAAACTCCCATATCCCGCGAACAGATTGACCTAACCCAAAAATTCCTGCTGCGTCTCAAAGTAGAAACTCGCCCGATTACAACGGTATGTGTGTTTTTTCCCTAGGCCATTCTGGTTAAGCGTTTGGAGCAGCAGAATTGGGAAAAATTTGTTGTCTTCTAAACTATTTCTTAGCTTCAAACTACCATATCTCGCGAACGGATTAACAAAACCCAAAAATTCCTGCTGCGTGTGTAAATAGAAACTCGCCCGATTACAACGGTATGTGTTTTTTTCCCTGGGCCAATCTGGTTAAGCGATTGGAGCAGCAGAAGTGCGAAAAATTTGTTGCCTTCTCAACCATTTCTTAGATTCAAACTCCCATATCTCGCGACTGGATTAACCTAACCCAAAAATTCCTGTTGCGTCTAAAAGTAGAAACTCGTCCGGTTACAACGGTATGTGCATTTTTTCCCTAGACCGTTCTGGATAAGCGTTTGGAGCCGCAGAAGTGCGAAAAATTTGTTGTCTTGTCAACCATTTCTTAGCTTCAAAGTCCCATATCTCGCGAACGGATATACCAAACCCAGAAAATCCTGCTGGGTCTGAAAGTAGAAACTCGCCCGATTACAACGGTATGTGTATTTTTTCCCTAGGCCAATCTGGTTAAGCGTTTGGAGCAGCAGAAGTGCGAAAAATTTGTTGCCTTCTCAACCATTTCTTGGCTTCAAACTCCCATATCTCGCGAACAGATTGACCTTACCCTAAAATTCCTATTGCATCTGAAAGTAGAAACTCGCCCGATTAGAACGGTATGTGTATTTTTTCCCTAGGCCATTCTGGTTAAGCGGTTGGAGCAGCAGAAGTGCGAAATATTTGTTGCCTTCTCAACCATTTCTTGGCTTCAAACTCCCATATCTCGCGAACGGATTGACCTAACCGAAAAATTGCTATTGCGTCTGAAAATAGAAACTCGTCCGGTTACAACGGTATGTGTATTTTTTCCCTAGGCCATTCTGGTTAAGCGGTTGGAGCAGCAGAAGTGCGAAATATTTGTTGCCTTCTCAACCATTTCTTGGCTTCAAACTCCCATATCCCGCGAACAGATTGACCTAACCCAAAAATTCCTGCTGCGTCTGAAAGTAGAAACTCGTCCGGTTACAACGGTATGTGTATTTTCCCCCTAGGCCATTCTGGTTAAGCGGTTGGAGCAGCAGAAGTGCGAAATATTTGTTGCCTTCTCAACCATTTCTTGGCTTCAAACTCCCATATCTCGCGAACAGATTGACCTAACCCCAGAATTCCTATTGCATCTGAAAGTAGAAACTCGTCCGGTTACAACGGTATGTGTATTTTTTCCCTAGGCCATTCTGGTTAAGCGGTTGGAGCAGCAGAATTGGGAAAAATTTGTTGTCTTCTCAACTATTTCTTAGCTTCAAACTCCCATATCTCGCGAACGGATTGACCTAACCGAAAAATTGCTATTGCGTCTGAAAATAGAAACTCGTGCGGTTACAACGGTATGTGTATTTTTTCCCTAGGCCAATCTGGTTAAGCGATTGGAGCAGCAGAAGTGCGAAAAATTTGTTGCCTTCTCAACCATTTCTTGGCTTCAAACTCCCATATCTCGCGAACAGATTGACCTAACCCCAGAATTCCTATTGCATCTGAAAGTAGAAACTCGTCCGGTTAAAACGGTATGTGTATTTTTTCCCTAGGCCATTCTGGTTAAGCGGTTGGAGCAGCAGAAGTGCGAAAAATTTGTTGTCTTCTCAACTATTTCTAAGCTTCAAACTACCATATCTCGCGAACGGATTGACATAACCCAAAATTCCTATTGCATCTGAAAGTAGAAACTCGCCCGATTACAACGGTATGTGTATTTTTTCCCTAGGCCAATCTGGTTAAGCGATTGGAGCAGCAGAAGTGCGAAAAATTTGTTGCCTTCTCAACCATTTCTTAGATTCAAACTCCCATATCTTGCGACCGGATTGACCCAACCCAAAAATTCCTATTGCGTCTGAAAGTAGAAACTCGTCCGGTTACAACTGTATGTGTATTTTCTTCCTAGGCCATTCTGGTTAAGCGGTTGGAGCAACAGAAGTGCGAAATATTTGTTGCCTTCTCAACCATTTCTTGGCTTCAAACTCCCGTATCTCGCGAACAGATTGACCTAACCCAAAAATTCCTGCTGCGTCTCAAAGTAGAAACTCGCCCGATTACAAAGGTATGTGTATTTTTTCCCAGGCCACTCTGGTTAAGCGTTTGGAGCAGCAGAATTGCGAAAAATTTGTCGCCTTCTCAACCATTTCTTAGCTTCAAACTCCCATATCTCGCGAACGGTTTGACTAAACCCAAAAATTCCTATTGCATCTGAAAGTAGAAACTCGCCCGATTACAACGGTATGTGTATTTTTTCCCTAGGCCATTCTGGTTAAGCGATTGGAGCAGCAGAAGTGCGAAAAATTTGTTACCTCCTCAACCATTTCTTAGCTTCAAACTCCCATATCTCGCGAACGGATTGACCTAACCCAAAAATTCCTATTGCGTCTGAAAGTAGAAACTCTTCCTCTTACAACGGCATGTGTATTTTTTCCCTAGGCCATTCTGGTTAAGCGTTTAGAGCAGCAGAAGTGCGAAATATTTGTTGCCTTCTCAACCATTTCTTGGCTTCAAACTCCCATATCTCGCGAACAGGTTGATCTAACCCAAAAATTCCTGCTGCGTCTGAAAGTAGAAACTCGCCCGATTACAACGGTATGTGTATTTTTTCCCTAGGCCATTCTGGTTAAGCGTTTGGAGCAGCAGAATTGCGAAAAATTTGTTACCTTCTCAACCATTTCTTAGCTTCAAACTCCCGTATCTCGCGAACGGATTGACCTAACCCAAAAATTCCTATTGCGTCTGAAAGTAGAAACTCGTCCGGTTACAACGGTATGTGTATTTTTTCCCTTGGCCATTCTGGTTAAGCGGTTGGAGCAGCAGAAGTGCGATAAAATTTGTTGCCTTCTCAACCATTTCTTGGCTTCAAACTCCCATATCTCGCGAACAGATTGACCTAACCCCAGAATTCCTATTGCATCTGAAAGTAGAAACTCGTCCGGTTAAAACGGTATGTGTATTTTTTCCCTAGGCCATTCTGGTTAAGCGGTTGGAGCAGCAGAAGTGCGAAAAATTTGTTGTCTTCTCAACTATTTCTAAGCTTCAAACTACCATATCTCGCGAACGGATTGACATAACCCAAAATTCCTATTGCATCTGAAAGTAGAAACTCGCCCGATTACAACGGTATGTGTATTTTTTCCCTAGGCCAATCTGGTTAAGCGATTGGAGCAGCAGAAGTGCGAAAAATTTGTTGCCTTCTCAACCATTTCTTAGATTCAAACTCCCATATCTTGCGACCGGATTGACCCAACCCAAAAATTCCTATTGCGTCTGAAAGTAGAAACTCGTCCGGTTACAACTGTATGTGTATTTTCTTCCTAGGCCATTCTGGTTAAGCGGTTGGAGCAACAGAAGTGCGAAATATTTGTTGCCTTCTCAACCATTTCTTGGCTTCAAACTCCCGTATCTCGCGAACAGATTGACCTAACCCAAAAATTCCTGCTGCGTCTCAAAGTAGAAACTCGCCCGATTACAAAGGTATGTGTATTTTTTCCCAGGCCACTCTGGTTAAGCGTTTGGAGCAGCAGAATTGCGAAAAATTTGTCGCCTTCTCAACCATTTCTTAGCTTCAAACTCCCATATCTCGCGAACGGTTTGACTAAACCCAAAAATTCCTATTGCATCTGAAAGTAGAAACTCGCCCGATTACAACGGTATGTGTATTTTTTCCCTAGGCCATTCTGGTTAAGCGATTGGAGCAGCAGAAGTGCGAAAAATTTGTTACCTCCTCAACCATTTCTTAGCTTCAAACTCCCATATCTCGCGAACGGATTGACCTAACCCAAAAATTCCTATTGCGTCTGAAAGTAGAAACTCTTCCTCTTACAACGGCATGTGTATTTTTTCCCTAGGCCATTCTGGTTAAGCGTTTAGAGCAGCAGAAGTGCGAAATATTTGTTGCCTTCTCAACCATTTCTTGGCTTCAAACTCCCATATCTCGCGAACAGGTTGATCTAACCCAAAAATTCCTGCTGCGTCTGAAAGTAGAAACTCGCCCGATTACAACGGTATGTGTATTTTTTCCCTAGGCCATTCTGGTTAAGCGTTTGGAGCAGCAGAATTGCGAAAAATTTGTTACCTTCTCAACCATTTCTTAGCTTCAAGCTCCCGTATCTCGCGAACGGATTGACCTAACCCAAAAATTCCTATTGCGTCTGAAAGTAGAAACTCGTCCGGTTACAACGGTATGTGTATTTTTTCCCTTGGCCATTCTGGTTAAGCGGTTGGAGCAGCAGAAGTGCGATAAAATTTGTTACCTTCTCAACCATTTCTTAGCTTCAAACTCCCGTATCTCGCGAACGGATTGACTAAACCCAAAAATTCCTATTGCATCTGAAAGTAGAAACTCGCACGATTACAACGGTACGTGTATTTTCCCCCTAGGCCATTCTGGTTAAGCGACTGGAGCAGCAGAAGTGCGAAAAATTTGTTACCTTCTCAACCATTTCTTAGCTTCAAACTCCCGTATCTCGCGAACGGATTGACCTAACCCAAAAATTCCTATTGCGTCTGAAAGTAGAAACTCGTCCGGTTACAACGGTATGTGTATTTTTTCCCTAGGCCATTCTGGTTAAGCGGTTGGAGCAGCAGAAGTGCGAAATATTTGTTGCCTTCTCAACCATTTCTAGGCTTCAAACTCCCATATCCCGCGAACAGATTGACCTAACCCAAAAATTCCTGCTGCGTCTCAAAGTAGAAACTCGCCCAATTACAACGGTATGTGTGTTTTTTCCCTAGGCCATTCTGGTTAAGCGTTTGGAGCAGCAGAATTGGGAAAAATTTGTTGTCTTCTCAACTATTTCTTAGCTTCAAACTACCATATCTCGCGAACGGATTGACAAAACCCAAAAATTCCTGCTGCGTGTGTAAATAGAAACCCGCCCGATTACAACGGTATGTGTTTTTTTCCCTGGGCCAATCTGGTTAAGCGATTGGAGCAGCAGAAGTGCGAAAAATTTGTTGCCTTCTCAACCATTTCTTAGATTCAAACTCCCATATCTCGCGACCGGATTGACCTAACCCTAAAATTCCTATTGCATCTGAAAGTAGAAACTCGCCCGATTAGAACGGTATGTGTATTTTTTCCCTAGGCGATTCTGGTTAAGCGTTTGGAGCTGCAGACGTGCGAAAAATTTGTTATCTTGTCAACCATTTCTTCGCTTCAAAGTCCGATATCTCGCGAACGGATTGACCAAACCTAAAAATTCCTTCAGCGTCAGAACGTAGAAACTCGCCCGATTACAACGGTATGTGAATTTTTTCCCTCGGCCATTCTGGTTAAGCGGTTGGAGCAGCAGAATTGCGAAATATTTGTTGCCTTCTCAACCATTTCTTGTCTTCAAACTCCCATATCCCGCGAACAGATTGACCTAACCCAAAAATTCCTGCTGCGTCTCAAAGTAGAAACTCGCCCGATTACAACGGAATGTGTGTTTTTACCCTAGGCCACACTGGTTAAGCGTATGGAGCAGCAGAATTGCGAAAAATTTGTTGTCTTCTCAACTATTTCTTAGCTTCAAACTACCATATCTCGCGAACGGATATACCAAACCCAGAAAATCCTGCTGGGTCTGAAAGTAGAAACTCGCCCGATTACAACGGTATGTGTATTTTTTCCCTAGGCCAATCTGGTTAAGCGTTTGGAGCAGCAGAAGTGCGAAAAATTTGTTGCCTTCTCAACCATTTCTTGGCTTCAAGCTCCCATATCTCGCGAACAGATTGACCTAACCCTAAAATTCCTATTGCATCTGAAAGTAGAAACTCGCCCGATTAGAACGGTATGTGTATTTTTTCCCTAGGCCATTCTGGTTAAGCGGTTGGAGCAGCAGAAGTGCGAAATATTTGTTGCCTTCTCAACCATTTCTTGGCTTCAAACTCCCATATCTCGCGAACGGATTGACCTAACCGAAAAATTGCTATTGCGTCTGAAAATAGAAACACGTCCGGTTACAACGGTATGTGTATTTTTTCCCTAGGCCATCCTGGTTAAGCGGTTGGAGCAGCAGAAATGCGAAATATTTGTTGCCTTCTCAACCATTTCTTGGCTTCAAACTCCCATATCCCGCGAACAGATTGACCTAACCCAAAAATTCCTGCTGCGCCTGAAAGTAGAAACTCGCCCGATTACAACGGTATGTGTATTTTCCCCCTAGGCCATTCTGGTTAAGCGACTGGAGCAGCAGAAGTGCGAAATATTTGTTGCCTTCTCAACCATTTCTTGGGTTCAAACTCCCATATCTCGCGAACAGATTGACCTAACCCCAGAATTCCTATTGCATCTGAAAGTAGAAACTCGTACGGTTACAACGGTATGTGTATTTTTTCCCTAGGCCATTCTGGTTAAGCGGTTGGAGCAGCAGAAGTGCGAAATATTTGTTGCCTTCTCAACCATTTCTTGGCTTCAAACTCCCATATCCCGCGAACAGATTGACCTAACCCAAAAATTCCTGCTGCGTCTCAAAGTAGAAACTCGCCCGATTACAACGGTATGTGTGTTTTTTCCCTAGGCCATTCTGGTTAAGCGTTTGGAGCAGCAGAATTGGGAAAAATTTGTTGTCTTCTCAACTATTTCTTAGCTTCAAACTACCATATCTCGCGAACGGATTAACAAAACCCAAAAATTCCTGCTGCGTGTGTAAATAGAAACTCGCCCGATTACAACGGTATGTGTTTTTTTCCCTGGGCCAATCTGGTTAAGCGTTTGGAGCAGCAGAAGTGCGAAAAATTTGTTGCCTTCTCAACCATTTCTTAGATTCAAACTCCCATATCTCGCGACTGGATTAACCTAACCCAAAAATTCCTGTTGCGTCTAAAAGTAGAAACTCGTCCGGTTACAACGGTATGTGCATTTTTTCCCTAGACCGTTCTGGATAAGCGTTTGGAGCCGCAGAAGTGCGAAAAATTTGTTGTCTTGTCAACCATTTCTTAGCTTCAAAGTCCCATATCTCGCGAACGGATATACCAAACCCAGAAAATCCTGCTGGGTCTGAAAGTAGAAACTCGCCCGATTACAACGGTATGTGTATTTTTTCCCTAGGCCAATCTGGTTAAGCGTTTGGAGCAGCAGAAGTGCGAAAAATTTGTTGCCTTCTCAACCATTTCTTGGCTTCAAACTCCCATATCTCGCGAACAGATTGACCTTACCCTAAAATTCCTATTGCATCTGAAAGTAGAAACTCGCCCGATTAGAACGGTATGTGTATTTTTTCCCTAGGCCATTCTGGTTAAGCGGTTGGAGCAGCAGAAGTGCGAAATATTTGTTGCCTTCTCAACCATTTCTTGGCTTCAAACTCCCATATCTCGCGAACGGATTGACCTAACCGAAAAATTGCTATTGCGTCTGAAAATAGAAACTCGTCCGGTTACAACGGTATGTGTATTTTTTCCCTAGGCCATTCTGGTTAAGCGGTTGGAGCAGCAGAATTGCGAAATATTTGTTGCCTTCTCAACCATTTCTTGGCTTCAAACTCCCATATCCCGCGAACAGATTGACCTAACCCAAAAATTCCTGCTGCGTCTGAAAGTAGAAACTCGTCCGGTTACAACGGTATGTGTATTTTCCCCCTAGGCCATTCTGGTTAAGCGACTGGAGCAGCAGAAGTGCGAAATATTTGTTGCCTTCTCAACCATTTCTTGGCTTCAAACTCCCATATCTCGCGAACAGATTGACCTAACCCCAGAATTCCTATTGCATCTGAAAGTAGAAACTCGTCCGGTTACAACGGTATGTGTATTTTTTCCCTAGGCCATTCTGGTTAAGCGGTTGGAGCAGCAGAAGTGCGAAATATTTGTTGCCTTCTCAACCATTTCTTGGCTTCAAACTCCCATATCCCGCGAACAGATTGACTTAACCCAAAAATTCCTGCTGCGTCTCAAAGTAGAAACTCGCCCGATTACAACGGTATGTGTGTTTTTTCCCTAGGCCATTCTGGTTAAGCCTTTGGAGCAGCAGAATTGGGAAAAATTTGTTGTCTTCTCAACTATTTCTTAGCTTCAAACTACCATATCTCGCGAACGGATTAACAAAACACAAAAATTCCTGCTGCGTGTGTAAATAGAAACTCGCCCGATTACAACGGTATGTGTTTTTTTCCCTGGGCCAA
Source organism: Ptiloglossa arizonensis (assembly GCF_051014685.1). Classification (NCBI taxonomy): domain Eukaryota; kingdom Metazoa; phylum Arthropoda; class Insecta; order Hymenoptera; family Colletidae; genus Ptiloglossa; species Ptiloglossa arizonensis. Next base: position 588,841 of record NW_027478682.1, on the reverse strand, counting down.
TCTGGTTAAGCGATTGGCGCAGCAGAAGTGCGAAAAATTTGTTGCCTTCTCAACCATTTCTTAGATTCAAACTCCCATATCTCGCGACTGGATTAACCTAACCCAAAAATTCCTGTTGCGTCTAAAAGTAGAAACTCGTCCGGTTACAACGGTATGTGCATTTTTTCCCTAGACCGTTCTGGATAAGCGTTTGGAGCCGCAGAAGTGCGAAAAATTTGTTGCCTTCTCAACCATTTCTTGGCTTCAAACTCCCATATCTCACGAACAGATTGACCTAACCCTAAAATTCCTATTGCATCTGAAAGTAGAAACTCGCCCGATTAGAACGGTATGTGTATTTTTTCCCTAGGCCATTCTGGTTAAGCGTTTGGAGCTGCTGACGTGCGAAAAATTTGTTATCTTGTCAACCATTTCTTCGCTTCAAAGTCCGATATCTCGCGAACGGATTGACCAAACCCAAAAATTCCTGCAGCGTCAGAACGTAGAAACTCGCCCGATTACAACAGTATGCGTATTTTCTCCCCAGGCCATTCGGGTTAAGCGTTTGGAGCAGCAGAAGTGCGAAAAATTTGTTGTCTTCTCAACCATTTCTTAGCTTCAAACTACCATATCTCGCGAACGGATTGACATAACCCAAAAATTCCTGTTGCATCTGAAAGTAGAAACTCGCCCGATTACAACGGTATGTGTATTTTTTCCCTAGGCCATTCTGGATAAGCGGTTGGAGCAGCAGAAGTGCGAAATATTTGTTGCCATCTCAACCATTTCCTGGCTTCAAACTCCCATATCCCGCGAACAGATTGACCCAACCCAAAAATTCCTGCTGCGTCTCAAAGTAGAAACTCGCCCGATTACAACGGTATGTGTGTTTTTTCCCTAGGCCATTCTGGTTAAGCGTTTGGAGCAGCAGAATTGGGAAAAATTTGTTGTCTTCTCAACTATTTCTTAGCTTCAAACTACCATATCTCGCGAACAGATTGACCTAACCCAAAAATTCCTGCTGCGTCGCAAAGTAGAAACTCGCCCGATTACAACGGTATGTGTATTTTTTCCCTAGGCCAATCTGGTTAAGCGATTGGAGCAGCAGAAGTGCGAAAAATTTGTTGCCTTCTCAACCATTTCTTAGATTCAAACTCCCATATCTCGCGAACAGATTGACCTAACCCTAAAATTCCTATTGCATCTGAAAGTAGAAACTCGCCCGATTAGAACGGTATGTGTATTTTTTCCCTAGGCCATTCTGATTAAGCGTTTGGAGCAGCAGACGTGCGAAAAATTTGTTATCTTGTCAACCATTTCTTAGCTTCACAGTCCGATATCTCGCGAACGGATTGACCAAACCCAAAAATTCCTGCAGCGTCAGAACGTAGAAACTCGCCCGATTACAACGGTATGTGTATTTTTTCCCCAGGCCATTCGGGTTAAGCGTTTGGAGCAGCAGAATTGCGAACAATTTCTTTTCTTCCCAACCATTTCTTAGCTTCAAACTACCATATCTCGCGAACGGATTGACATAACCCAAAAATTCCTATTGCATCTGAAAGTAGAAACTCGCCCGATTACAACGGAATGTGTATTTTTTCCCTAGGCCATTCTGGTTAAGCCTTTGGAGCAGCAGAATTGCGAAAAATTTGTAGTCTTCTCAATCATTTCTTAGATTCAAACTCCCATTTCTCGCGAACGGATTTACTTAACCCAAAAATTCCTATTGCATCTGAAAGTAGAAACCCGCCCGATTACAACGGTATGTGCATTTTTCCCCTAGGCCATTCTGGTTAAGCGACTGGAGCAGCAGAAGTGCAAAAAATTTGTTGTCTTGTCAACCATTTCTTAGTTTCAACGTCTCATATCTCGCAAACGGATTGACCTAACCCAAAAATTCCTATTGCGTCTGAAAGTAGAAACTCGTCCGGTTGCAACGGTATGTGTATTTTTTCCCTAGGCCATTCTGGTTAAGCGGTTGGAGCAGCAGAAGTGCGAAATATTTGTTGCCTTCTCAATCATTTCTTAGATTCAAACTCCCGTATCTCGCGAACGGACTGACCTAACCCACAAATTCCTATTGCATCTGATAGTAGAAACTCGCCCGATTGCAACGGTATGTGTATTCTTTCCCTAGGCCATTCTGGTTAAGCGTATGGAGCAGCAGAAGTGCGAAATATTTGTTGCCTTTTCAAACATTTCATGTCTTCAAACTCCCATATCTCGCGAACAGATTGACCTAACCCAAAAATTCCTGCAGCGTCTGAACGTAGAAACTCGCCCGATTACAACGGTATGTGTATTTTTTCCCCAGGCCATTCTGGTTAAGCGACTGGAGCAGCAGAAGTGCAAAAAATTTGTTGTCTGCTCCACCATTTCTTAGCTTCAAACTCCCATATGTCGCGAACGGATTGACCTAACCCAAAAATTCCTATTGCGTCTGAAAGTAGAAACTAGCCCGATTACAACGGTATGTGTATTTTTTCCCTAGGCCATTCTGGTTAAGCGATTGGAGCAGAAGAAGTGCGAAAAATTTGATGCCTTCTCAACTATTTCTTAGCTTCAAACTCCCGTATCTCGCGAACAGATTGACCTAACCAAAAAATTCCTGCTGCGTCTGAAAGTAGAAACTCGCCCGATTAGAACGATATGTGTATTTTTTCCCTAGGCCATTCTGGTTACGCGTTTGGAGCAGCAGAATTGCGAAGAATTTGTAGTCTTCTCAACTATTTCTTACCTTCAAAGTCCCATATCTCGTGAACGGATTGACAAAACCCAAAAATTCCTACTGCGTGTGTAAATAGAAACTCGCCCGATTACAACGGTATGTGTTTTTTTCCCTGGGCCAATCTGCTTAAGCGATTGGAGCAGCAGAAGTGCGAAATATTTGTTGCCTTCTCAACCATTTCATAGATTCAAACTCCCATATCTCGCGACCGGATTGACCTAACCCAAAAATTCCTATTGCGTCTAAAAGTAGAAACTCGTCCGGTTACAACGGTATGTGTATTTTTTCCCTAGGCCATTCTGGTTAAGCGGTTGGAGCAGCAGAAGTGCGAAATATTTGTTGCCTTCTCAATCATTTCTTAGATTCAAACTCCCGTATCTCGCGAACGGACTGACCTAACCCACAAATTCCTATTGCATCTGATAGTAGAAACTCGCCCGATTGCAACGGTATGTGTATTCTTTCCCTAGGCCATTCTGGTTAAGCGTATGGAGCAGCAGAAGTGCGAAATATTTGTTGCCTTTTCAAACATTTCATGTCTTCAAACTCCCATATCTCGCGAACAGATTGACCTAACCCAAAAATTCCTGCAGCGTCTGAACGTAGAAACTCGCCCGATTACAACGGTATGTGTATTTTTTCCCCAGGCCATTCTGGTTAAGCGACTGGAGCAGCAGAAGTGCAAAAAATTTGTTGTCTGCTCCACCATTTCTTAGCTTCAAACTCCCATATGTCGCGAACGGATTGACCTAACCCAAAAATTCCTATTGCGTCTGAAAGTAGAAACTAGCCCGATTACAACGGTATGTGTATTTTTTCCCTAGGCCATTCTGGTTAAGCGATTGGAGCAGAAGAAGTGCGAAAAATTTGATGCCTTCTCAACTATTTCTTAGCTTCAAACTCCCGTATCTCGCGAACAGATTGACCTAACCAAAAAATTCCTGCTGCGTCTGAAAGTAGAAACTCGCCCGATTAGAACGATATGTGTATTTTTTCCCTAGGCCATTCTGGTTACGCGTTTGGAGCAGCAGAAGTGCGAAGAATTTGTAGTCTTCTCAACTATTTCTTACCTTCAAAGTCCCATATCTCGTGAACGGATTGACAAAACCCAAAAATTCCTGCTGCGTGTGTAAATAGAAACTCGCCCGATTACAACGGTATGTGTTTTTTTCCCTGGGCCAATCTGCTTAAGCGATTGGAGCAGCAGAAGTGCGAAATATTTGTTGCCTTCTCAACCATTTCATAGATTCAAACTCCCATATCTCGCGACCGGATTGACCTAACCCAAAAATTCCTATTGCGTCTAAAAGTAGAAACTCGTCCGGTTACAACGGTATGTGTATTTTTTCCGTAGACCGTTCTGGTTAAGCGTTTGGAGCCGCAGAAGTGCGAAAAATTTGTTGCCTTCTCAACCATTTCTTGGCTTCAAACTCCCATATCTCGCGAACAGATTGACCTAACCCTAAAATTCCTATTGCATCTGAAAGTAGAAACTCGCCCGATTACAACGGTATGTGTGTTTTCTCCCTAGGCCATTCTGGTTAAGCGTTTGGAGCAGCAGAATTGGGAAAAATTTGTTGTCTTCTCAACTATTTCTCAGCTTCAAACTACCATATCTCGCGAACGGATTGTCAAAACCCAAAAATTTCTGCTGCGTGTGTAAATAGAAACTCGCCCGATTACAACGGTATGTGTATTTTTTCCCTAGGCCATTCTGGTTAAGCGTTTGGAGCAGCAGAATTGCGAAAAATTTGTTGTCTTGTCAACCATTTCTTAGCTTCAAAGTCCCATATCTCGCGAACGGATAGACCAAACCCAGAAATTCCTGCTGCGTCTGAAAGTAGAAACTCGGCCGATTACAACGGTATGTGTATTTTTCCCCTAGGCCAATCTGGTTAAGTGATTGGAGCAGCAGAAGTGCGAAAAATTTGATGCCTTCTCAACCATTTCTTAGCTTCAAACTCCCGTATCTCGCGAACGGATTGACCTAACACAAAAATTGCTATTGCGTCTGGAAATAGAAACTCGTCCGGTTACAACGGTATGTGTATTTTTTCCCTAGGCCATTCTGGTTAAGCGGTTGGAGCAGCAGAAGTGCGAAATATTTGTTGCCTTCTCAACCATTTCTTGTCTTCAAACTCCCATATCCCGCGAACAGATTGACCTAACCCAATAATTCCTGCTGCGTCTCAAAGTAGAAACTCGCCGGATTACAACGGTATGTGTGTTTTTTCCCTAGGCCACCCTGGTTAAGCGTTTGGAGCAGCAGAATTGCGAAAAATTTGTCGCCTTCTCAACCATTTCTTAGCTTCAAAACTCCCATATCTCGCGAACGGATTGACTAAACCCAAAAATTCCTATTGCATCTGAAAGTAGAAACTCGCCCGATTACAACGGTACGTGTATTTTCCCCCTAGGCCATTCTGGTTAAGCGTTTGGAGCAGCAGAATTGCGAAAAATTTGTTGTCTTGTCAACCGTTTCTTAGCTTCAAAGTCCCATATCTCGCGAACGGATATACCAAACCCAGAAATTCCTGCTGGGTCTGAAAGTAGAAACTCGCCCGATTACAACGGTATGTGTATTTCTTCCCTAGGCCAATCTGGTTAAGCGTTTGGAGCAGCAGAAGTGCGAAAAATTTGTTGCCTTCTCAACCATTTCTTGGCTTCAAACTCCCATATCTCGCGAACAGATTGACCTAACCCTAAAATTCCTATTGCATCTGAAAGTAGAAACTCGCCCGATTATAACGGTATGTGTGTTTTTTCCCTAGGCCATTCTGGTTAAGCGTTTGGAGCAGCAGAATTGGGAAAAATCTGTTGTCTTCTCAACTATTTCTTAGCTTCAAACTACCATATCTCGCGAACGGATTGACAAAACCCAAAAATTCCTGCTGCGTGTGTAAATAGAAACTCGCCCGATTACAACGGTATGTTTATTTTTTCCCTAGGCCATTCTGGTTAAGCGTTTGGAGCAGCAGAATTGCGAAAAATTTGTTGTCTTGTCAACCATTTCTTAGCTTCAAAGTCCCATATCTCGCGAACGGATAGACCAAACCCAGAAATTCCTGCTGCGTCTGAAAGTAGAAACTCGGCCGATTACAACGGTATGTGTATTTTTTCCCTAGGCCAATCTGGTTAAGTGATTGGAGCAGCAGAAGTGCGCAAAATTTGATGCCTTCTCAACCATTTCTTAGCTTCAAACTCCCGTACCTCGCGAACGGATTGACCTAACACAAAAATTGCTATTGCGTCTGGAAATAGAAACTCGTCCGGTTACAACGGTATGTGTATTTTTTCCCTAGGCCATTCTGGTTAAGCGGTTGGAGCAGCAGAAGTGCGAAATATTTGTTGCCTTCTCAACCATTTCTTGGCTTCAAACTCCCATATCTCGCGAACAGATTGACCTAACCCTAAAATTCCTTTTGCATCTGAAAGTAGAAACTCGCCCGATTACAACGGTATGTGTGTTTTTTCCCTAGGCCATTCTGGTTAAGCGTCTGGAGCAGCAGAATTGGGAAAAATTTGTTGTCTTCTCAACTATTTCTTAGCTTCAAACTACCATATCTCGCGAACGGATTGACAAAACCCTAAAATTCCTATTGCATCTGAAAGTAGAAACTCGCCCGATTAGAACGGTATGTGTATTTTTTCCCTAGGCCATTCTGAATAAGCGTTTGGAACAGCAGACGTGCGAAAAATTTGTTATCTTGTCAACCATTTCTTAGCTTCACAGTCCGATATCTCGCGAACGGATTGACCAAACCCAAAAATTCCTGCAGCGTCAGAACGTAGAAACTCGCCCGATTACAACGGTATGTGTATTTTTTCCCTAGGCCATTCTGGTTAAGCCTTTGGAGCAGCAGAATTGCGAAAAATTTGTAGTCTTCTCAATCATTTCTTAGATTCAAACTCCCATATCTCGCGAACGGACTGACCTAACCCACAAATTCCTATTGCATCTGATAGTAGAAACTCGCCCGATTGCAACGGTATGTGTATTCTTTCCCTAGGCCATTCTGGTTAAGCGTATGGAGCAGCAGAAGTGCGAAATATTTGTTGCCTTCTCAAACATTTCATGGCTTCAAACTCCCATATCTCGCGAACAGATTGACCTAACCCAAAAATTCCTGCAGCGTCTGAACGTAGAAACTCGCCCGATTACAACGGTATGTGTATTTTTTCCCCAGGCCATTCTGGTTAAGCGTTTGGAGCAGCAGAAGTGCGAAAAATTTGTCGCCTTCTCAACCATTTCTTAGCTTCAAACTCCCATATCTCGCGAATGGATTGACCAAACCCAAAAATTCCTATTGCATCTGAAAGTAGAAACTCGCCCGATTGCAACGGTATGTGTATTTTCACCCTAGGCCATTCTGGTTAAGCGACTGGAGCAGCAGAATTGCGAAAAATTTGTTGTCTTCTCAACCATTTCTTAGCTTCAAACTCCCATATGTCGCGAACGGATTGACCTAACCCAAAAATTCCTATTGCATCTGAAAGTAGAATCTCGCCCGATTACAACGGTATGTGTATTTTCCCCATAGGCCATTCTGGTTAAGCGTTTGGAGCAGCAGAAGTGCGAAAAATTTGTTGCCTTCTCAACCATTTCTTGGCTTCAAACTCCCATATCTCGCGAACAGATTGACCTAACCCTAAAATTCCTATTGCATCTGAAAGTAGAAACTCGCCCGATTACAACGGTATGTGTGTTTTTTCCCTAGGCCATTCTGGTTAAGCGTTTGGAGCAGCAGAATTGGGAAAAATTTGTTGTCTTCTCAACTATTTCTTAGTTTCAAACTACCATATCTCGCGAACGGATTGACAAAACCCAAAAATTCCTGCTGCGTGTGTAAATAGAAACTCGCCCGATTACAACGGTATGTGTGTTTTTTCCCTAGGCCATTCTGGTTAAGCGTTTGGAGCAGCAGAATTGGGAAAAATTTGTTGTCTTCTCAACTATTTCTTAGCTTCAAACTACCATATCTCGCGAACAGATTGACCTAACCCAAAAATTCCTGCTGCGTCGCAAAGTAGAAACTCGCCCGATTACAACGGTATGTGTATTTTTTCCCTAGGCCAATCTGGTTAAGCGATTGGAGCAGCAGAAGTGCGAAAAATTTGTTGCCTTCTCAACCATTTCTTAGATTCAAACTCCCATATCTCGCGAACAGATTGACCTAACCCTAAAATTCCTATTGCATCTGAAAGTAGAAACTCGCCCGATTAGAACGGTATGTGTATTTTTTCCCTAGGCCATTCTGATTAAGCGTTTGGAACAGCAGACGTGCGAAAAATTTGTTATCTTGTCAACCATTTCTTAGCTTCACAGTCCGATATCTCGCGAACGGATTGACCAAACCCAAAAATTCCTGCAGCGTCAGAACGTAGAAACTCGCCCGATTACAACGGTATGTGTATTTTTTCCCCAGGCCATTCGGGTTAAGCGTTTGGAGCAGCAGAATTGCGAACAATTTCTTTTCTTCCCAACCATTTCTTAGCTTCAAACTACCATATCTCGCGAACGGATTGACATAACCCAAAAATTCCTATTGCATCTGAAAGTAGAAACTCGCCCGATTACAACGGAATGTGTATTTTTTCCCTAGGCCATTCTGGTTAAGCCTTTGGAGCAGCAGAATTGCGAAAAATTTGTAGTCTTCTCAATCATTTCTTAGATTCAAACTCCCATATCTCGCGAACGGACTGACCTAACCCACAAATTCCTATTGCATCTGATAGTAGAAACTCGCCCGATTGCAACGGTATGTGTATTCTTTCCCTAGGCCATTCTGGTTAAGCGTATGGAGCAGCAGAAGTGCGAAATATTTGTTGCCTTCTCAAACATTTCATGGCTTCAAATTCCCATATCTCGCGAACAGATTGACCTAACCCAAAAATTCCTGCAGCGTCTGAACGTAGAAACTCGCCCGATTGCAACGGTATGTGTATTTTCACCCTAGGCCATTCTGGTTAAGCGACTGGAGCAGCAGAATTGCGAAACATTTGTTGTCTTCTCAACCATTTCTTAGCTTCAAACTCCCATATGTCGCGAACGGATTGACCTAACCCAAAAATTCCTATTGCATCTGAAAGTAGAATCTCGCCCGATTACAACGGTATGTGTATTTTCCCCATAGGCCATTCTGGTTAAGCGTTTGGAGCAGCAGAATTGCGAAGAATTTGTAGTCTTCTCAACTATTTCTTACCTTCAAAGTCCCATATCTCGTGAACGGATTGACAAAACCCAAAAATTCCTGCTGCGTGTGTAAATAGAAACTCGCCCGATTTCAACGGTATGTGTTTTTTTCCCTGGGCCAATCTGGTTAAGCGATTGGAGCAGCAGAAGTGCGAAATATTTGTTGCCTTCTCAACCATTTCTTAGATTCAAACTCCCATATCTCGCGACCGGATTGACCTAACCCAAAAATTCCTATTGCGTCTAAAAGTAGAAACTCGTCCGGTTACAACGGTATGTGTATTTTTTCCGTAGACCGTTCTGGTTAAGCGTTTGGAGCCGCAGAAGTGCGAAAAATTTGTTGCCTTCTCAACCATTTCTTGGCTTCAAACTCCAATATCTCGCGAACAGATTGACCTAACCCTAAAATTCCTATTGCATCTGAAAGTAGAAACTCGCCCGATTAGAACGGTATGTGTATTTTTTCCCTAGGCCATTCTGGTTAAGCGTTTGGAGCTGCAGACTTGCGAAAAATTTGTTATCTTGTCAACCATTTCTTCGCTTCAAAGTCCGATATCTCGCGAACGGATTGACCAAACCCAAAAATTCCTGCAGCGTCAGAACGTAGAAACTCGCCCGATTACAGCGGTATGTGTATTTTCTCCACAGGCCATTCGGGTTAAGCGTTTGGAGCAGCAGTAGTGCGAAAAATTTGTTGTCTTCTCAACCATTTCTTAGCTTCAAACTACCATATCTCGCGAACGGATTGACATAACACAAAAATTCCTATTGCATCTGAAAGTAGAAACTCGGCCGATTACAACGGTATGTGTATTTTTTCCCTAGGCCAATCTGGTTAAGTGATTGGAGCAGCAGAAGTGCGAAAAATTTGATGCCTTCTCAACCATTTCTTAGCTTCAAACTCCCGTATCTCGCGAACGGATTGACCTAACCCAATAATTCCTGCTGCGTCTCAAAGTAGAAACTCGCCCGATTACAACGGTATGTGTGTTTTTTCCCTAGGCCACCCTGGTTAAGCGTTTGGAGCAGCAGAATTGCGAAAAATTTGTCGCCTTCTCAACCATTTCTTAGCTTCAAAACTCCCATATCTCGCGAACGGATTGACTAAACCCAAAAATTCCTATTGCATCTGAAAGTAGAAACTCGCCCGATTACAACGGTACGTGTATTTTCCCCCTAGGCCATTCTGGTTAAGCGTTTGGAGCAGCAGAATTGCGAAAAATTTGTTGTCTTGTCAACCATTTCTTAGCTTCAAACTCCCGTACCTCGCGAACGGATTGACCTAACACAAAAATTGCTATTGCGTCTGGAAATAGAAACTCGTCCGGTTACAACGGTATGTGTATTTTTTCCCTAGGCCATTCTGGTTAAGCGGTTGGAGCAGCAGAAGTGCGAAATATTTGTTGCCTTCTCAACCATTTCTTGTCTTCAAACTCCCATATCTCGCGAACAGATTGACCTAACCCAAAAATTCCTGCTGCGTCTCAAAGTAGAAACTCGCCCGATTACAACGGTATGTGTGTTTTTTCCCTAGGCCACCCTGGTTAAGCGTTTGGAGCAGCAGAATTGCGAAAAATTTGTCGCCTTCTCAACCATTTCTTAGCTTCAAAACTCCCATATCTCGCGAACGGATAGACCAAACCCAGAAATTCCTGCTGCGTCTGAAAGTAGAAACTCGCCCGATTACAACGGTATGTGTGTTTTTTCCCTAGGCCAATCTGGTTAAGCGATTCGAGCAGCAGAAGTGCGAAAAATTTGATGCCTCCTCAACCATTTCTTAGCTTCAAAACTCCCATATCTCGCGAACGGATTGACTAAACCCAAAAATTCCTATTGCATCTGAAAGTAGAAACTCGCCCGATTACAACGGTACGTGTATTTTCCCCCTAGGCCATTCTGGTTAAGCGTTTGGAGCAGCAGAATTGCGAAAAATTTGTTGTCTTGTCAACCATTTCTTAGCTTCAAAGTCCCATATCTCGCGAACGGATATACCAAACCCAGAAATTCCTGCTGGGTCTGAAAGTAGAAACTCGCCCGATTACAACGGTATGTGTATTTTTTCCCTAGGCCAATCTGGTTAAGCGTTTGGAGCAGCAGAAGTGCGAAAAATTTGTTGCCTTCTCAACCATTTCTTGGCTTCAAACTCCCATATCTCGCGAACAGATTGACCTAACCCTAAAATTCCTATTGCATCTGAAAGTAGAAACTCGCCCGATTACAACGGTATGTGTGTTTTTTCCCTAGGCCATTCTGGTTAAGCGTTTGGAGCAGCAGAATTGGCAAAAATCTGTTGTCTTCTCAACTATTTGTTAGCTTCAAACTACCATATCTCGCGAACGGATTGACAAAACCCAAAAATTCCTGCTGCGTGTGTAAATAGAAACTCGCCCGATTACAACGGTATGTTTATTTTTTCCCTAGGCCATTCTGGTTAAGCGTTTGGAGCAGCAGAATTGCGAAAAATTTGTTGTCTTGTCAACCATTTCTTAGCTTTAAAGTCCCATATCTCGCGAACGGATAGACCAAACCCAGAAATTCCTGCTGCGTCTGAAAGTAGAAACTCGGCCGATTACAACGGTATGTGTATTTTTTCCCTAGGCCAATCTGGTTAAGTGATTGGAGCAGCAGAAGTGCGCAAAATTTGATGCCTTCTCAACCATTTCTTAGCTTCAAACTCCCGTACCTCGCGAACGGATTGACCTAACACAAAAATTGCTATTGCGTCTGGAAATAGAAACTCGTCCGGTTACAACGGTATGTGTATTTTTTCCCTAGGCCATTCTGGTTAAGCGGTTGGAGCAGCAGAAGTGCGAAATATTTGTTGCCTTCTCAACCATTTCTTGTCTTCAAACTCCCATATCTCGCGAACAGATTGACCTAACCCAAAAATTCCTGCTGCGTCTCAAAGTAGAAACTCGCCCGATTACAACGGTATGTGTGTTTTTTCCCTAGGCCGTTCTGGTTAAGCGTTTGGGGCAGCAGAATTGCGAAAAACTTGTTGTCTTCTCAACTATTTCTTAGCTTCAAAGTCCCATATCTCGCGAACGGATAGACCAAACCCAGAAATTCCTGCTGCGTCCGAAAGTAGAAACTCGCCCGATTACAACGGTATGTGTGTTTTTTCCCTAGGCCACCCTGGTTAAGCGTTTGGAGCAGCAGAATTGCGAAAAATTTGTCGCCTTCTCAACCATTTCTTAGCTTCAAAACTCCCATATCTCGCGAACGGATTGACTAAACCCAAAAATTCCTATTGCATCTGAAAGTAGAAACTCGCCCGATTACAACGGTACGTGTATTTTCCCCCTAGGCCATTCTGGTTAAGCGTTTGGAGCAGCAGAATTGCGAAAAATTTGTTGTCTTGTCAACCATTTCTTAGCTTCAAAGTCCCATATCTCGCGAACGGATATACCAAACCCAGAAATTCCTGCTGGGTCTGAAAGTAGAAACTCGCCCGATTACAACGGTATGTGTATTTTTTCCCTAGGCCAATCTGGTTAAGCGTTTGGAGCAGCAGAAGTGCGAAAAATTTGTTGCCTTCTCAACCATTTCTTGGCTTCAAACTCCCATATCTCGCGAACGGATTGACAAAACCCAAAAATTCCTGCTGCGTGTGTAAATAGAAACTCGCCCGATTACAACGGTATGTTTATTTTTTCCCTAGGCCATTCTGGTTAAGCGTTTGGAGTAGCAGAATTGCGAAAAATTTGTTGTCTTGTCAACCATTTCTTAGCTTTAAAGTCCCATATCTCGCGAACGGATAGACCAAACCCAGAAATTCCTGCTGCGTCTGAAAGTAGAAACTCGGCCGATTACAACGGTATGTGTATTTTTTCCCTAGGCCAATCTGGTTAAGTGATTGGAGCAGCAGAAGTGCGCAAAATTTGATGCCTTCTCAACCATTTCTTAGCTTCAAACTCCCGTACCTCGCGAACGGATTGACCTAACACAAAAATTGCTATTGCGTCTGGAAATAGAAACTCGTCCGGTTACAACGGTATGTGTATTTTTTCCCTAGGCCATTCTGGTTAAGCGGTTGGAGCAGCAGAAGTGCGAAATATTTGTTGCCTTCTCAACCATTTCTTGTCTTCAAACTCCCATATCTCGCGAACAGATTGACCTAACCCAAAAATTCCTGCTGCGTCTCAAAGTAGAAACTCGCCCGATTACAACGGTATGTGTGTTTTTTCCCTAGGCCATTCTGGTTAAGCGTTTGGAGCAGCAGAATTGCGAAAAACTTGTTGTCTTCTCAACTATTTCTTAGCTTCAAAGTCCCATATCTCGCGAACGGATAGACCAAACCCAGAAATTCCTGCTGCGTCTGAAAGTAGAAACTCGCCCGATTACAACGGTATGTGTGTTTTTTCCCTAGGCCAATCTGGTTAAGCGATTCGAGCAGCAGAAGTGCGAAAAATTTGATGCCTCCTCAACCATTTCTTAGCTTCAAACTCCCGTATCTCGCGAACGGATTGACCTAACCCAAAAATTGCTGTTGCGTATGAAAGTAGAAACTCGTCCGGTTACAACGGTATGTGTATTTTTTCCCTAGGCCATTCTGGTTAAGCGGTTGGAGCAGCAGAAGAGCGAAATATTTGTTGCCTTCTCAACCATTTCTTGGCTTCAAGCTCCCATATATCGCGAACGGATTGACCTAACTCAAAAATTCCTATTGCATTTGAAAGTAGAAACTCGCCCGATTACAACGGTATGTGTATTTTTCCCATAGGCCATTCTGGTTAAGCGTTTGGAGCAGCTGAAGTGCGAAAAATTTGTTGTCGTCTCAACTATTTCTTAGCTTCAAACTCCCATATCTCGCGAACAGATTGACCTAACCCAAAAATTCCTGCTGCGTCTCAAAGTAGAAACTCGCCCGATTACAACGGTATGTGTGTTTTTTCCCTAGGGCATTCTGGTTAAGCGTTTGGGGCAGCAGAATTGCGAAAAACTTGTTGTCTTCTCAACTATTTCTTAGCTTCAAACTCCCATACCTCGCGAACGGATTGACAAAACCCAAAAATTCCTGCTGCGTCTGAAAGTAGAAACTCGCCCGATTACAACGGTATGTGTATTTTTTCCCTAGGCCAACCTGGTTAAGCGATTGGAGCAGCAGAAGTGCGAAAAATTTGTTGCCTTCTCAACCATTTCTTAGATTCAAACTCCCATATCTTGCGACCGGATTGACCTAACCCAAAAATTCCTATTGCGTCTGAAAGTAGAAACTCGTCCGGTTACAACTGTATGTGTATTTTCTTCCTAGGCCATTCTGGTTAATCGGTTGGAGCAGCAGAAGTGCGAAATATTTGTTGCCTTCTCAACCATTTCTTGGCTTCAAACTCCCATATCTCGCGAACAGATTGACCTAACCCAAAAATTCCTGCTGCGTCTCAAAGTAGAAACTCGCCCGATTACAAAGGTATGTGTATTTTTTCCCAGGCCACTCTGGTTAAGCGTTTGGAGCAGCAGAATTGCGAAAAATTTGTTACCTTCTCAACCATTTCTTAGCTTCAAACTCCCGTATCTCGCGAACGGATTGACATAACCCAAAAATTCCTATTGCGTCTGAAAGTAGAAACTCGTCCGGTTACAACGGTATGTGTATTTTTTCCCTTGGCCATTCTGGTTAAGCGGTTGGAGCAGCAGAAGTGCGATAAAATTTGTTACCTTCTCAACCATTTCTTAGCTTCAAACTCCCGTATCTCGCGAACGGATTGACCTAACCCAAAAATTCCTATTGCGTCTGAAAGTAGAAACTCGTCCGGTTACAACGGTATGTGTATTTTTTCCCTAGGCCATTCTGGTTAAGCGGTTGGAGCAGCAGAAGTGCGAAATATTTGTTACCTTCTCAACCATTTCTAGGCTTCAAACTCCCATATCCCGCGAACAGATTGACCTAACCCAAAAATTCCTGCTGCGTCTCAAAGTAGAAACTCGCCCGATTACAACGGTATGTGTGTTTTTTCCCTAGGCCATTCTGGTTAAGCGTTTGGAGCAGCAGAATTGGGAAAAATTTGTTGTCTTCTCAACTATTTCTTAGCTTCAAACTACCATATCTCGCGAACGGATTGACAAAACCCAAAAATTCCTGCTGCGTGTGTAAATAGAAACCCGCCCGATTACAACGGTATGTGTTTTTTTCCCTGGGCCAATCTGGTTAAGCGAATGGAGCAGCAGAAGTGCGAAAAATTTGTTGCCTTCTCAACCATTTCTTAGATTCAAACTCCCATATCTCGCGACCGGATTGACCTAACCCAAAAATTCCTATTGCGTCTAAAAGTAGAAACTCGTCCGGTTACAACGGTATGTGTATTTTTTCCCTTGGCCAATCTGGTTAAGCGATTGGAGCAGCAGAAGTGCGAAAAATTTGTTGCCTTCTCAACCATTTCTTAGATACAAACTCCCATATCTCGCGAACAGATTGACCTAACCCTAAAATTCCTGCTGCGTCGCAAAGTAGAAACTCGCCCGATTACAACGGTATGTGTATTTTTTCCCTAGGCCAATCTGGTTAAGCGTTTGCAGCAGCAGAATTGGGAAAAATTTGTTGACTTCTCAACTATTTCTTAGCTTCAAACTACCATATCTCGCGAACGGATTGACAAAACCCAAAAATTCCTGCTGCGTGTGTAAATAGAAACTCGACCGATTACAACGGTATGTGTGTTTTTTCCCTAGGCCATTCTGGTTAAGCGTTTGGAGCAGCAGAATTGGTAAAAATTTGTTGTCTTCTCAACTATTTCTTAGCTTCAAACTACCATATCTCGCGAACAGATTGACCTAACCCAAAAATTCCTGCTGCGTCGCAAAGTAGAAACTCGCCCGATTAAAACGGTATGTGTATTTTTTCCCTAGGCCAATCTGGTTAAGCGATTGGAGCAGCAGAAGTGCGAAAAATTTGTTGCCTTCTCAACCATTTCTTAGATTCAAACTCCCATATCTCGCGAACAGATTGACCTAACCCTAAAATTCCTATTGCATCTGAAAGTAGAAACTCGCCCGATTACAACGGTATGTGTATTTTTTCCCTAGGCCAATCTGGTTAAGCGATTCGAGCAGCAGAAGTGCGAAAAATTTGATGCCTCCTCAACCATTTCTTAGCTTCAAACTCCCGTATCTCGCGAACGGATTGACCTAACCCAAAAATTGCTATTGCGTATGAAAGTAGAAACTCGTCCGGTTACAACGGTATGTGTATTTTTTCCCTAGGCCATTCTGGTTAAGCGGTTGGAGCAGCAGAAGAGCGAAATATTTGTTGCCTTCTCAATCATTTCTTGGCTTCAAACTCCCATATATCGCGAACGGATTGACCTAACCCAAAAATTGCTATTGCGTATGAAAGTAGAAACTCGTCCGGTTACAACGGTATGTGTATTTTTTCCCAAGGCCATTCTGGTTAAGCAGTTGGAGCACCAGAATAGCGAAATATTTGTTGCCTTCTCAACCATTTCTTGGATTCAAACTCCCATATCTCGCGAACAGATTGACCTAACCCAAAAATTCCTGCTGCGTCGCAAAGTAGAAACTCGCCCGATTACAACGGTATGTGTATTTTTTCCCTAGGCCAATCTGGTTAAGCGATTGGAGCAGCAGAAGTGCGAAAAATTTGTTGCCTTCTCAACCATTTCTTAGATTCAAACTCCCATATCTCGCGACCGGATTGACCGAACCCAAAAATTCCTATTGCGTCTGAAAGTAGAAACTCGTCCGGTTACAACGGTATGTGTATTTTCTTCCTAGGCCATTCTGGTTAAGCGGTTGGAGCAGCAGAAGTGCGAAATATTTGTTGCCTTCTCAACCATTTCTTGGCTTCAAACTCCCATATCTCGCGAACAGATTGACCTAACCCAAAAATTCCTGCTGCGTCGCAAAGTAGAAACTCGCCCGATTACAACGGTATGTGTATTTTTTCCCTAGGCCAATCTGGTTAAGCGATTGGAGCAGCAGAAGTGCGAAAAATTTGTTGCCTTCTCAACCATTTCTTAGATTCAAACTCCCATATCTCGCGACCGGATTGACCGAACCCAAAAATTCCTATTGCGTCTGAAAGTAGAAACTCGTCCGGTTACAACGGTATGTGTATTTTTTCCCTAGGCCATTCTGGTTAAGCGTTTGGAGCAGCAGAATTGCGAAAAATTTGTTGTCTTCTCAACTATTTCTTAGCTTCAAACTCCCATATCTCGCGAACGGATTGACCTAACCCTAAAATTCCTATTTCATCTGAAAGTAGAAACTCGCCCGATTAGAACGGTATGTGTATTTTTTCCCTAGGCCATTCTGGTTAACCGTTTGGAGCAGCAGACGTGCAAAAATTTGTTATTTTGTCAACCATTTCTTAGCTTCAAAGTCCGATATCTCGCGAACGGATTGACCAAACCCAAAAATTCCTGCAGCGTCTGAACGTAGAAACTCGCCCCATTACAAAGGTATGTGTATTTTTTCCCAGGCCACTCTGGTTAAGCGTTTGGAGCAGCAGAATCGCGAAAAATTTGTCGTCTTCTCAACCATTTCTTAGCTTCAAACTCCCATATCTCGCGAACGGATTGACTAAACCCAAAAATTCCTATTGCATCTGAAAGTAGAAACTCGCCCGATTACAACGGTATGTGTATTTTTTCCCTAGGCCATTCTGGTTAAGCGATTGGAGCAGCAGAAGTGCGAAAAATTTGTTACCTCCTCAACCATTTCTTAGCTTCAAACTCCCATATCTCGCGAACGGATTGACCTAACCCAAAAATTCCTATTGCGTCTGAAAGTAGAAACTCGCCCGATTAGAACGGTATGTGTATTTTCTCCCTAGGCCATTCTGGTTAAGCGTTTGGAGCAGCAGACGTGCGAAAAATTTGTTATCTTGTCAACCATTTCTTAGCTTCAAAGTCCGATATCTCGCGAACGGATTGACCAAACCCAAAAATTCCTGCAGCGTCTGAACGTAGAAACTCGCCCGATTACAAAGGTATGTTTATTTTTTCCCCAGGCCACTCTGGTTAAGCGTTTGGAGCAGCAGAATCGCGAAAAATTTGTCGCCTTCTCAACCATTTCTTAGCTTCAAACTCCCATATCTCGCGAACGGATTGACTAAACCCAAAAATTCCTATTGCATCTGAAAGTAGAAACTCGCCCGATTACAACGGTACGTGTATTTTCCCCCTAGGCCATTCTGGTTAAGCGTTTGGAGCAGCAGAATTGCGAAAAATTTGTTGTCTTGTCAACCATTTCTTAGCTTCAAAGTCCCATATCTCGCGAACGGATTGACCTAACCCAAAAATTCCTATCGCATCTGAAAGTAGAAACTCGCCCGATTACAACGGTATGTGTATTTTACGCCTAGGCCATTCTGGTTAAGCGACTGGAGCAGCAGAAGTGCGAAAAATTTGTTGCCTTCTCAACCATTTCTTAGCTTCAAACTCCCATATGTCGCGAACGGATTGACCTAACCCAAAAATTCGTATTGCATCTGAAAGTAGGAACACGCCCGATTACAACGGTATGTGTATTTACACCCTAGGCCATTCTGGTTAAGCGTCTAGAGCAGCAGAAGTGCAAAAAATTTGTTTCCTTCTCAACCATTTCTTGGCTTCAAATTCCCATATCTCGCGAACAGATTGACTTAACCCAAAAATTCCTGCTGCGTCTGAAAGTAGAAACTCGCCCGATTACAACGGTATGTGTATTTTTTCCCTAGGCCATTCTGGTTAAGCCTTTGGAGCAGCAGAATTGCGAAAAATTTGTTGTCTTCTCAACCATTTCTTAGCTTCAAACTCCCATATGTAGCGAACGGATTGACCTAACCCAAAAATTCCTATTGCATCTGAAAGTAGAAACTCGCCCGATTACAACGGTACGTGTATTTTCCCCCTAGGCCATTCTGGTTAAGCGACTGGAGCAGCAGAAGTGCGAAAAATTTGTTACCTTCTCAACCATTTCTTAGCTTCAAACTCCCGTATCTCGCGAAAGGATTGACCTAACCCAAAAATTCCTATTGCGTCTGAAAGTAGAAACTCGTCCGGTTACAACGGTATGTGTATTTTTTCCCTTGGCCATTCTGGTTAAGCGGTTGGAGCAGCAGAAGTGCGAAAAATTTGTTACCTTCTCAACCATTTCTTAGCTTCAAACTCCCGTATCTCGCGAACGGATTGACATAACCCAAAAATTCCTATTGCGTCTGAAAGTAGAAACTCGTCCGGTTACAACGGTATGTGTATTTTTTCCCTAGGCCATTCTGGTAAAGCGTCTGGAGCAGCAGAAGTGCAAAAAATTTGTTCCCTTCTCAACCATTTCTTGGCTTCAAATTCCCATATCTCGCGAACAGATTGACTTAACCCAAAAATTCCTGCTGCGTCTGAAAGTAGAAACTCGGCCGATTACAACGGTATGTGTATTTTTTCCCTAGGCCAATCTGGTTAAGTGATTGGAGCAGCAGAATTGCGAAAAATTTGATGCCTTCTCAACCATTTCTTAGCTTCAAACTCCCGTATCTCGCGAACGGATTGACCTAACACAAAAATTGCTATTGCGTCTGGAAATAGAAACTCGTCCGGTTACAACGGTATGTGTATTTTTTCCCTAGGCCATTCTGGTTAAGCGGTTGGAGCAGCAGAATTGCGAAATATTTGTTGCCTTCTCAACCATTTCTTGTCTTCAAACTCCCATATCCCGCGAACAGATTGACCTAACCCAAAAATTGCTGCTGCGTCTCAAAGTAGAAACTCGCCCGATTACAACGGAATGTGTGTTTTTTCCCTAGGCCACACTGGTTAAGCGTATGGAGCAGCAGAATTGCGAAAAATTTGTCGCCTTCTCAACCATTTCTTAGCTTCAAGACTCCCATATCTCGCGAACGGATTGACTAAACCCAAAAATTCCTATTGCATCTGAAAGTAGAAACTCGCCCGATTACAACGGTACGTGTATTTTCCCCCTAGGCCATTCTGGTTAAGCGTTTGGAACAGCAGAATTGCGAAAAATTTGTTGTCTTGTCAACCATTTCTTAGCTTCAAAGTCCCATATCTCGCGAACGGATATACCAAACCCAGAAAATCCTGCTGGGTCTGAAAGTAGAAACTCGCCCGATTACAACGGTATGTGTATTTTTTCCCTAGGCCAATCTGGTTAAGCGTTTGGAGCAGCAGAAGTGCGAAATATTTGTTGCCTTCTCAACCATTTCTTGGCTTCAAACTCCCATATCTCGCGAACAGATTGACCTAACCCTAAAATTCCTATTGCATCTGAAAGTAGAAACTCGCCCGATTAGAACGGTATATGTATTTTTTCCCTAGGCCATTCTGGTTAAGCGGTTGGAGCAGCAGAAGTGCGAAATATTTGTTGCCTTCTCAACCATTTCTTGGCTTCAAACTCCCATATCTCGCGAACGGATTGACCTAACCGAAAAATTGCTATTGCGTCTGAAAATAGAAACTCGTCCGGTTACAACGGTATGTGTATTTTTTCCCTAGGCCATTCTGGTTAAGCGGTTGGAGCAGCAGAAGTGCGAAATATTTGTTGCCTTCTCAACCATTTCTTGGCTTCAAACTCCCATATCCCGCGAACAGATTGACCTAACCCAAAAATTCCTGCTGCGTCTGAAAGTAGAAACTCGCCCGATTACAACGGTATGTGTATTTTCCCCCTAGGCCATTCTGGTTAAGCGACTGGAGCTGCAGAAGTGCGAAATATTTGTTGCCTTCTCAACCATTTCTTGGCTTCAAACTCCCATATCTCGCGAACAGATTGACCTAACCCTAAAATTCCTATTGCATCTGAAAGTAGAAACTCGCCCGATTAGAACGGTATGTGTATTTTTTCCCTAGGCCATTCTGGTTAAGCGGTTGGAGCAGCAGAAGTGCGAAATATTTGTTGCCTTCTCAACCATTTCTTGGCTTCAAACTCCCATATCTCGCGAACGGATTGACCTAACCGAAAAATTGCTATTGCGTCTGAAAATAGAAACTCGTCCGGTTACAACGGTATGTGTATTTTTTCCCTAGGCCATTCTGTTTAAGCGGTTGGAGCAGCAGAAGTGCGAAATATTTGTTGCCTTCTCAACCATTTCTTGGCTTCAAACTCCCATATCCCGCGAACAGATTGACCTAACCCAAAAATTCCTGCTGCGTCTCAAAGTAGAAACTCGCCCGATTACAACAGTATGTGTGTTTTTTCCCTAGGCCATTCTGGTTAAGCGTTTGGAGCAGCGGAATTGGGAAAAATTTGTTGTCTTCTCAACTATTTCTTAGCTTCAAACTACCATATCTCGCGAACGGATTGACAAAACCCAAAAATTCCTGCTGCGTGTGTAAATAGAAACTCGCCCGATTACAACGGTATGTGTTTTTTTCCCTGGGCCAATCTGGTTAAGCGGTTGGAGCAGCAGAAGTGCGAAATATTTGTTGCCTTCTCAACCATTTCTTGGCGTCAAACTCCCATATCTCACGAACAGATTGACCTAACCCTAAAATTCCTATTGCATCTGAAAGTAGAAACTCGCCCGATTAGAACGGTATGTGTATTTTTTCCCTAGGCCATTCTGGTTAAGCGTTCGGAGCTGCTGACGTGCGAAAAATTTGTTATCTTGTCAACCATTTCTTCGCTTCAAAGTCCGATATCTCGCGAACGGATTGACCAAACCTAAAAATTCCTATTGCATCTGAAAGTAGAAACCCGCCCGATTACAACGGTATGTGCATTTTTCCCCTAGGCCATTCTGGTTAAGTGACTGGAGCAGCAGAAGTGCAACAAATTTGTTGTCTTGTCAACCATTTCTTAGTTTCAACGTCTCATATCTCGCGAACGGATTGACCTAACACAAAAATTCCTATTGCGTCTGAAAGTAGAAACTCGTCCGGTTGCAACGGTATGTGTATTTTTTCCCTAGGCCATTCTGGTTAAGCGGTTGGAGCAGCAGAAGTGCGAAATATTTGTTGCCTTCTCAATCATTTCTTAGATTCAAACTCCCATATCTCGCGAACGGACTGACCTAACCCACAAATTCCTATTGCATCTGATAGTAGAAACTCGCCCGGTTACAACGGTATGTGTATTTTTTCCCTAGGCCATTCTGGTTAAGCGGTTGGAGCAGCAGAAGTGCGAAATATTTGTTGCCTTCTCAACCATTTCTTGGCTTCAAACTCCCATATCCCGCGAACAGATTGACCTAACCCAAAAATTCCTGCTGCGTCTCAAAGTAGAAACTCGCCCGATTACAACGGTATGTGTGTTTTTTCCCTAGGCCATTCTGGTTAAGCGTTTGGAGCAGCAGAATTGGGAAAAATTTGTTGTCTTCTCAACTATTTCTTAGCTTCAAACTCCCATATCTCACGAACAGATTGACCTAACCCTAAAATTCCTATTGCATCTGAAAGTAGAAACTCGCCCGATTAGAACGGTATGTGTATTTTTTCCCTAGGCCATTCTGGTTAAGCGTTTGGAGCTGCTGACGTGCGAAAAATTTGTTATCTTGTCAACCATTTCTTCGCTTCAAAGTCCGATATCTCGCGAACGGATTGACCAAACCCAAAAATTCCTGCAGCGTCAGAACGTAGAATCTCGCCCGATTACAACGGTATGCGTATTTTCTCCCCAGGCCATTCGGGTTAAGCGTTTGGAGCAGCAGAAGTGCGAAAAATTTGTTGTCCTGTCAACCATTTCTTAGCTTCAAACTACCATACCTCGCGAACGGATTGACATAACCCAAAAATTCCTATTGCATCTGAAAGTAGAAACTCGCCCGATTACTAACGGTATGTGTATTTTTTCCCTAGGCCATTCTGGATAAGCGGTTGGAGCAGCAGAAGTGCGAAATATTTGTTGCCATCTCAACCATTTCCTGGCTTCAAACTCCCATATCCCGCGAACAGATTGACCTAACCCAAAAATTCCTGCTGCGTCTCAAAGTAGAAACTCGCCCGATTACAACGGTATGTGTGTTTTTTCCCTAGGCCATTCTGGTTAAGCGTTTGGAGCAGCAGAATTGGGAAAAATTTGTTGTCTTCTCAACTATTTCTTAGATTCAAACTACCATATCTCGCGAACAGATTGACCTAACCCAAAAATTCCTGCTGCGTCGCAAAGTAGAAACTCGCCCGATTACAACGGTATGTGTATTTTTTCCCTAGGCCAATCTGGTTAAGCGATTGGAGCAGCAGAAGTGCGAAAAATTTGTTGCCTTCTCAACCATTGCTTAGATTCAAACTCCCATATCTCGCGAACAGATTGACCTAACCCTAAAATTCCTATTGCATCTGAAAGTAGAAACTCGCCCGATTAGAACGGTATGTGTATTTTTTCCCTAGGCCATTCTGATTAAGCGTTTGGAGCAGCAGACGTGCGAAAAATTTGTTATCTTGTCAACCATTTCTTAGCTTCACAGTCCGATATCTCGCGAACGGATTGACCAAACCCAAAAATTCCTGCAGCGTCAGAACGTAGAAACTCGCCCGATTACAACGGTATGTGTATTTTTTCCCCAGGCCATTCTGGTTAAGCGGTTGGAGCAGCAGAAGTGCGAAATATTTGTTGCCTTCTCAACCATTTCTTGGCTTCAAACTCCCATATCTCGCGAACGGATTGACCTAACCGAAAAATTGCTATTGCGTCTGAAAATAGAAACTCGTCCGGTTACAACGGTATGTGTATTTTTTCCCTAGGCCATTCTGGTTAAGCGGTTGGAGCAGCAGAAGTGCGAAATATTTGTTGCCTTCTCAACCATTTCTTGGCTTCAAACTCCCATATCCCGCGAACAGATTGACCTAACCCAAAAATTCCTGCTGCGTCTCAAAGTAGAAACTCGCCCGATTACAACAGTATGTGTGTTTTTTCCCTAGGCCATTCTGGTTAAGCGTTTGGAGCAGCAGAATTGGGAAAAATTTGTTGTCTTGTCAACTATTTCTTAGCTTCAACTACCATATCTCGCGAACGGATTGACAAAACCCAAAAATTCCTGCTGCGTGTGTAAATAGAAACTCGCCCGATTACAACGGTATGTGTTTTTTTCCCTGGGCCAATCTGGTTAAGCGGTTGGAGCAGCAGAAGTGCGAAATATTTGTTGCCTTCTCAACCATTTCTTGGCGTCAAACTCCCATATCTCACGAACAGATTGACCTAACCCTAAAATTCCTATTGCATCTGAAAGTAGAAACTCGCCCGATTAGAACGGTATGTGTATTTTTTCCCTAGGCCATTCTGGTTAAGCGTTTGGAGCTGCTGACGTGCGAAAAATTTGTTATCTTGTCAACCATTTCTTCGCTTCAAAGTCCGATATCTCGCGAACGGATTGACCAAACCCAAAAATTCCTGCAGCGTCAGAACGTAGAAACTCGCCCGATTACAACGGTATGTGTATTTTTTCCCCAGGCCATTCGGGTTAAGAGTTTGGAGCAGCAGAATTGCGAACAATTTCTTTTCTTCCCAACCATTTCTTAGCTTCAAACTACCATATCGCGCGAACGGATTGACATAACCCAAAAATTCCTATTGCATCTGAAAGTAGAAACTCGCCCGATTACAACGGAATGTGTATTTTTTCCCTAGGCCATTCTGGTTAAGCCTTTGGAGCAGCAGAATTGCGAAAAATTTGTAGTCTTCTCAATCATTTCTTAGATTCAAACTCCCATTTCTCGCGAACGGATTTACTTAACCTAAAAATTCCTATTGCATCTGAAAGTAGAAACCCGCCCGATTACAACGGTATGTGCATTTTTCCCCTAGGCCATTCTGGTTAAGCGACTGGAGCAGCAGAAGTGCAAAAAATTTGTTGTCTTGTCAACCATTTCTTAGTTTCAACGTCTCATATCTCGCGAACGGATTGACCTAACACAAAAATTCCTATTGCGTCTGAAAGTAGAAACTCGTCCGGTTGCAACGGTATGTGTATTTTTTCCCTAGGCCATTCTGGTTAAGCGGTTGGAGCAGCAGAAGTGCGAAATATTTGTTGCCTTCTCAATCATTTCTTAGATTCACACTCCCATATCTCGCGAACGGACTGACCTAACCCACAAATTCCTATTGCATCTGATAGTAGAAACTCGCCCGGTTACAACGGTATGTGTATTTTTTCCCTAGGCCATTCTGGTTAAGCGGTTGGAGCAGCAGAAGTGCGAAATATTTGTTGCCTTCTCAACCATTTCTTGGCTTCAAACTCCCATATCCCGCGAACAGATTGACCTAACCCAAAAATTCCTGCTGCGTCTCAAAGTAGAAACTCGCCCGATTACAACGGTATGTGTGTTTTTTCCCTAGGCCATTCTGGTTAAGCGTTTGGAGCAGCAGAATTGGGAAAAATTTGTTGTCTTCTCAACTATTTCTTAGCTTCAAACTCCCATATCTCACGAACAGATTGACCTAACCCTAAAATTCCTATTGCATCTGAAAGTAGAAACTCGCCCGATTAGAACGGTATGTGTATTTTTTCCCTAGGCCATTCTGGTTAAGCGTTTGGAGCTGCTGACGTGCGAAAAATTTGTTATCTTGTCAACCATTTCTTCGCTTCAAAGTCCGATATCTCGCGAACGGATTGACCAAACCCAAAAATTCCTGCAGCGTCAGAACGTAGAATCTCGCCCGATTACAACGGTATGCGTATTTTCTCCCCAGGCCATTCGGGTTAAGCGTTTGGAGCAGCAGAAGTGCGAAAAATTTGTTGTCTTCTCAACCATTTCTTAGCTTCAAACTACCATACCTCGCGAACGGATTGACATAACCCAAAAATTCCTATTGCATCTGAAAGTAGAAACTCGCCCGATTACTAACGGTATGTGTATTTTTTCCCTAGGCCATTCTGGATAAGCGGTTGGAGCAGCAGAAGTGCGAAATATTTGTTGCCATCTCAACCATTTCCTGGCTTCAAACTAACATATCCCGCGAACAGATTGACCTAACCCAAAAATTCCTGCTGCGTCTCAAAGTAGAAACTCGCCCGATTACAACGGTATGTGTGTTTTTTCCCTAGGCCATTCTGGTTAAGCGTTTGGAGCAGCAGAATTGGGAAAAATTTGTTGTCTTCTCAACTATTTCTTAGCTTCAAACTACCATATCTCGCGAACAGATTGAGCTAACCCAAAAATTCCTGCTGCGTCGCAAAGTAGAAACTCGCCCGATTACAACGGTATGTGTATTTTTTCCCTAGGCCAATCTGGTTAAGCGATT
The DNA here is from genome assembly GCF_051014685.1 of Ptiloglossa arizonensis. Taxonomy (NCBI): domain Eukaryota; kingdom Metazoa; phylum Arthropoda; class Insecta; order Hymenoptera; family Colletidae; genus Ptiloglossa; species Ptiloglossa arizonensis. Next base: position 562,808 of record NW_027478682.1, on the reverse strand, counting down.
GGAGCAGCAGAAGTGCGAAAAATTTGTTGCCTTCTCAACCATTGCTTAGATTCAAACTCCCATATCTCGCGAACAGATTGACCTAACCCTAAAATTCCTATTGCATCTGAAAGTAGAAACTCGCCCGATTAGAACGGTATGTGTATTTTTTCCCTAGGCCATTCTGGTTAAGCGGTTGGAGCAGCAGAAGTGCGAAATATTTGTTGCCTTCTCAACCATTTCTTGGCTTCAAACTCCCACATCCCGCGAACAGATTGACCTAACCCAAAAATTCCTGCTGCGTCTCAAAGTAGAAACTCGCCCGATTACAACAGTATGTGTGTTTTTTCCCTAGGCCATTCTGGTTAAGCGTTTGGAGCAGCAGAATTGGGAAAAATTTGTTGTCTTGTCAACTATTTCTTAGCTTCAACTACCATATCTCGCGAACGGATTGACAAAACCCAAAAATTCCTGCTGCGTGTGTAAATAGAAACTCGCCCGATTACAACGGTATGTGTTTTTTTCCCTGGGCCAATCTGGTTAAGCGGTTGGAGCAGCAGAAGTGCGAAATATTTGTTGCCTTCTCAACCATTTCTTGGCGTCAAACTCCCATATCTCACGAACAGATTGACCTAACCCTAAAATTCCTATTGCATCTGAAAGTAGAAACTCGCCCGATTAGAACGGTATGTGTATTTTTTCCCTAGGCCATTCTGGTTAAGCGTTTGGAGTTGCTGACGTGCGAAAAATTTGTTATCTTGTCAACCATTTCTTCGCTTCAAAGTCCGATATCTCGCGAACGGATTGACCAAACCCAAAAATTCCTGCAGCGTCAGAACGTAGAAACTCGCCCGATTACAACGGTATGTGTATTTTTTCCCCAGGCCATTCGGGTTAAGAGTTTGGAGCAGCAGAATTGCGAACAATTTCTTTTCTTCCCAACCATTTCTTAGCTTCAAACTACCATATCTCGCGAACGGATTGACATAACCCAAAAATTCCTATTGCATCTGAAAGTAGAAACTCGCCCGATTACAACGGAATGTGTATTTTTTCCCTAGGCCATTCTGGTTAAGCCTTTGGAGCAGCAGAATTGCGAAAAATTTGTAGTCTTCTCAATCATTTCTTAGATTCAAACTCCCATTTCTCGCGAACGGATTTACTTAACCTAAAAATTCCTATTGCATCTGAAAGTAGAAACCCGCCCGATTACAACGGTATGTGCATTTTTCCCCTAGGCCATTCTGGTTAAGCGACTGGAGCAGCAGAAGTGCAAAAAATTTGTTGTCTTGTCAACCATTTCTTAGTTTCAACGTCTCATATCTCGCGAACGGATTGACCTAACACAAAAATTCCTATTGCGTCTGAAAGTAGAAACTCGTCCGGTTGCAACGGTATGTGTATTTTTTCCCTAGGCCATTCTGGTTAAGCGGTTGGAGCAGCAGAAGTGCGAAATATTTGTTGCCTTCTCAATCATTTCTTAGATTCAAACTCCCATATCTCGCGAACGGACTGACCTAACCCACAAATTCCTATTGCATCTGATAGTAGAAACTCGCCCGGTTACAACGGTATGTGTATTTTTTCCCTAGGCCATTCTGGTTAAGCGGTTGGAGCAGCAGAAGTGCGAAATATTTGTTGCCTTCTCATCCATTTCTTGGCTTCAAACTCCCATATCCCGCGAACAGATTGACCTAACCCAAAAATTCCTGCTGCGTCTCAAAGTAGAAACTCGCCCGATTACAACGGTATGTGTGTTTTTTCCCTAGGCCATTCTGGTTAAGCGTTTGGAGCAGCAGAATTGGGAAAAATTTGTTGTCTTCTCAACTATTTCTTAGCTTCAAACTCCCATATCTCACGAACAGATTGACCTAACCCTAAAATTCCTATTGCATCTGAAAGTAGAAACTCGCCCGATTAGAACGGTATGTGTATTTTTTTCCCTAGGCCATTCTGGTTAAGCGTTTGGAGCTGCTGACGTGCGAAAAATTTGTTATCTTGTCAACCATTTCTTCGCTTCAAAGTCCGATATCTCGCGAACGGATTGACCAAACCCAAAAATTCCTGCAGCGTCAGAACGTAGAATCTCGCCCGATTACAACGGTATGCGTATTTTCTCCCCAGGCCATTCGGGTTAAGCGTTTGGAGCAGCAGAAGTGCGAAAAATTTGTTGTCTTCTCAACCATTTCTTAGCTTCAAACTACCATACCTCGCGAACGGATTGACATAACCCAAAAATTCCTATTGCATCTGAAAGTAGAAACTCGCCCGATTACTAACGGTATGTGTATTTTTTCCCTAGGCCATTCTGGATAAGCGGTTGGAGCAGCAGAAGTGCGAAATATTTGTTGCCATCTCAATCATTTCTTAGATTCAAACTCCCATATCTCGCGAACGGACTGACCTAACCCACAAATTCGTATTGCATCTGATAGTAGAAACTCGCCCGATTGCAACGGTATGTGTATTCTTTCCCTAGGCCATTCTGGTTAAGCGTATGGAGCAGCAGAAGTGCGAAATATTTGTTGCCTTCTCAAACATTTCATGGCTTCAAACTCCCATATCTCGCGAACAGATTGACCTAACCCAAAAATTCCTGCTGCGTCTCAAAGTAGAAACTCGCCCGATTACAACGGTATGTGTGTTTTTTCCCTAGGCCATTCTGGTTAAGCGTTTGGAGCAGCAGAATTGGGAAAAATTTGTTGTCTTCTCAACTATTTCTTACCTTCAAACTACCATATCTCGCGAACAGATTGACCTAACCCAAAAATTCCTGCTGCGTCGCAAAGTAGAAACTCGCCCGATTACAACGGTATGTGTATTTTTTCCCTAGGCCAATCTGGTTAAGCGATTGGAGCAGCAGAAGTGCGAAAAATTTGTTGCCTTCTCAACCATTGCTTAGATTCAAACTCCCATATCTCGCGAACAGATTGACCTAACCCTAAAATTCCTATTGCATCTGAAAGTAGAAACTCGCCCGATTAGAACGGTATGTTTATTTTTTCCCTAGGCCATTCTGATTAAGCGTTTGGAGCAGCAGACGTGCGAAAAATTTGTTATCTTGTCAACCATTTCTTAGCTTCACAGTCCGATATCTCGCGAACGGATTGACCAAACCCAAAAATTCCTGCAGCGTCAGAACGTAGAAACTCGCCCGATTACAACGGTATGTGTATTTTTTCCCCAGGCCATTCGGGTTTAGCGTTTGGAGCAGCAGAATTGCGAACAATTTCTTTTCTTCCCAACCATTTCTTAGCTTCAAACTACCATATCTCTCGAACGGATTGACATAACCCAAAAATTCCTATTGCATCTGAAAGTAGAAACTCGCCCGATTACAACGGTATGTGCATTTTTTCCCTAGACCGTTCTGGATAAGCGTTTGGAGCCGCAGAAGTGCGAAAAATTTGTAGTCTTCTCAATCATTTCTTAGATTCAAACTCCCATATCTCACGAACAGATTGACCTAACCCTAAAATTCCTATTGCATCTGAAAGTAGAAACTCGCCCGATTACAACGGTATGTGCATTTTTCCCCTAGGCCATTCTGGTTAAGCGACTGGAGCAGCAGAAGTGCAAAAAATTTGTTGTCTTGTCAACCATTTCTTAGTTTCAACGTCTCATATCTCGCGAACGGATTGACCTAACCCAAAAATTCCTATTGCGCCTGAAAGTAGAAACTCGTCCGGTTGCAACGGTATGTGTATTTTTTCCCTAGGCCATTCTGGTTAAGCGGTTGGAGCAGCAGAAGTGCGAAATATTTGTTGCCTTCTCAAACATTTCATGGCTTCAAACTCCCATATCTCGCGAACAGATTGACCTAACCCAAAAATTCCTGCAGCGTCTGAACGTAGAAACTCGCACGATTACAACGGTATGTGTATTTTTTCCCCAAGCCATTCTGGTTAAGCGACTGGGGCAGCAGAAGTGCAAAAAATTTGTTGTCTGCTCCACCATTTCTTATCTTCAAACTCCCATATGTCGCGAACGGATTGACCTAACCCAAAAATTCCTATTGCGTCTGAAAGTAGAAACTAGCCCGATTACAACGGTATGTGTATTTTCCCCCTAGGCCATTCTGGTTAAGCGACTGGAGCAGCAGAAGTGCAAAAAATTTGTTGTCTTGTCAACCATTTCTTAGCTTCAAAGTCCGATATCTCGCGAACGGATTGACCAAACACAGAAATTCCTGCTGCGTCTGAAAGTAGAAACTCGCTCGATTACAACGGTATGTGTATTTTTTCCCTGGGCCATTCTGGTTAAGCGTTTGGGGCAACAGAATTGCGAAATATTTGTTGCCTCCTCAACCATTTCTTGGCTTCAAACTCCCATATCTCGCGAACAGATTGACCTAACCCAAAAATTCCTGCTGCGTCTCAAAGTAGAAACTCGCCCGATTACAACGGTATGTGTTTTTTCCCTAGGCCATTCTGGTTAAGCGTTTGGAGCAGCAGAATTGCGAAAAATTTGTTGTCTTTTCAACTATTTCTTAGCTTCAAACTCCCATATCTCGCGAACCGATTTACAAAACCCAGAAATTCCTGCTGCGTCTGAAAGTAGAAACGCGCCCGCTTACAACGGTATGTGTATTTTTTCCCTAGGCCATTCTGGTTAAGCGATTGGAGCAGAAGAAGTGCGAAAAATTTGATGCCTTCTCAACCATTTCTTAGTTTCAAACTCCCGTATCTCGCGAACGGATTGACCTAATCCAAAAATTGCTATTGCGTCTGAAAGCAGAAACTCGTCCGGTTACAACAGTATGTGTATTTTTTCCAATCGCCATTCTGGTTAAGCGGTTGGAGCAGCAGAATTGCGAAATATTTGTTGCCTTCTCAACCATTTCTTGGCTTCAAACTCCCATATCTCGCGAACAGATTGACCTAACCCAAAAATTCCTGCTGCGTCTCAAAGTAGAAACTCGCCCGATTACAACGGTATGTGTGTTTTTTCCCTAGGCCATTCTGGTTAAGCGTTTGGAGCAGCAGAATTGCGAAAAATTTGTTGTCTTCTCAACTATTTCTTAGCTTCAAACTCCCATATCTCGCGAACCGATTGACAAAACCCAGAAATTCCTGCTGCGTCTGAAAGTAGAAACTCGCCCGATTACAACGGTATGTGTATTTTTTCCCTAGGCCATTCTGGTTAAGCGATTGGAGCAGAAGAAGTGCGAAAAATTTGATGCCTTCTCAACTATTTCTTAGCTTCAAACTCCCGTATCTCGCGAACGGATTGACCTAATCCAAAAATTGCTATTGCGTCTGAAAGCAGAAACTCGTCCGGTTACAACGGTATGTGTATTTTTTCCCTACGCCATTCTGGTTAAGCGGTTGGAGCAGCAGAAGTGCGAAATATTTGTTGCCTCCTCAACCATTTCTTGGCTTCAAACTCCCATATCTCGCGAACAGATTTACCTAACCAAAAAATTCCTGCTGCGTCTGAAAGTAGAAACTCGCCCGATTAGAACGGTATGTGTATTTTTTCCCTAGGCTATTCTGGTTACGCGTTTGGAGCAGCAGAATTGCGAAAAATTTGTTGTCTTCTCAACCATTTCTTAGCTTCAAACTCCCATATGTCGCGAACGGATTGACATAACCCAAAAATTCCTATTGCATCTGAAAGTAGAATCTCGCCCGATTACAACGGTATGTGTATTTTCCCCATAGGCCATTCTGGTTAAGCGTTTGGAGCAGCAGAAGTGCGAAGAATTTGTAGTCTTCTCAACTATTTCTTACCTTCAAAGTCCCATATCTCGTGAACGGATTGACAAAACCCAAAAATTCCTGCTGCGTGTGTAAATAGAAACTCGCCCGATTACAACGGTATGTGTTTTTTTCCCTGGGCCAATCTGGTTAAGCGATTGGAGCAGCAGAAGTGCGAAATATTTGTTGCCTTCTCAACCATTTCTTAGATTCAAACTCCCATATCTCGCGACCGGATTGACCTAACCCAAAAATTCCTATTGCGTCTAAAAGTAGAAACTCGTCCGGTTACAACGGTATGTGTATTTTTTCCGTAGACCGTTCTGGTTAAGCGTTTGGAGCCGCAGAAGTGCGAAAAATTTGTTGCCTTCTCAACTATTTCTCAGCTTCAAACTACCATATCTCGCGCACGGATTGTCAAAACCCAAAAATTCCTGCTGCGTGTGTAAATAGAAACTCGCCCGATTACAACGGTATGTGTATTTTTTCCCTAGGCCATTCTGGTTAAGCGTTTGGAGCAGCAGAATTGCGAAAAATTTGTTGTCTTGTCAACCATTTCTTAGCTTCAAAGTCCCATATCTCGCGAACGGATAGACCAAACCCAGAAATTCCTGCTGCGTCTGAAAGTAGAAACTCGGCCGATTACAACTGTATGTGTATTTTTTCCCTAGGCCAATCTGGTTAAGTGATTCGAGCAGCAGAAGTGCGAAAAATTTGATGCCTTCTCAACCATTTCTTAGCTTCAAACTCCCGTATCTCGCGAACGGATTGACCTAACACAAAAATTGCTATTTCGTCTGGAAATAGAAACTCGTCCGGTTACAACGGTGTGTGTATTTTTTCCCTAGGCCAATCTGGTTAAGTGATTCGAGCAGCAGAAGTGCGAAATATTTGTTGCCTTCTCAACCATTTCTTGTCTTCAAACTCCCATATCCCGCGAACAGATTGACCTAACCCAATAATTCCTGCTGCGTCTCAAAGTAGAAACTCGCCCGATTACAACGGTATGTGTATTTTTTCCCTAGGCCATTCTGGTTAAGCGTTTGGAGCTGCAGACGTGCGAAAAATTTGTTATCTTGTCAACCATTTCTTCGCTTCAAAGTCCGATATCTCGCGAACGGATTGACCAAACCCAAAAATTCCTGCAGCGTCAGAACGTAGAAACTCGCCCGATTACAACGGTATGTGTATTTTCTCCCCAGGCCATTCGGGTTAAGCGTTTGGAGCAGCAGTAGTGCGAAAAATTTGTTGTCTTCTCAACCATTTCTTAGCTTCAAACTACCATATCTCGCGAACGGATTGACATAACCCAAAAATTCCTAATGCATCTGAAAGTAGAAACTCGCCCGATTACAACGGTATGTGTATTTTTTCCCTAGGCCATTCTGGATAAGCGGTTGGAGCAGCAGAAGTGCGAAATATTTGTTGCCTTCTCAACCATTTCCTGGCTTCAAATTCCCATATCCCGCGAACAGATTGACCCAACCCAAAAATTCCTGCTGCGTCTCAAAGTAGAAACTCGCCCGATTACAACGGTATGTGTGTTTTCTCCCTAGGCCATTCTGGTTAAGCGTTTGGAGCAGCAGAATTGGGAAAAATTTGTTGTCTTCTCAACTATTTCTCAGCTTCAAACTACCATATCTCGCGCACGGATTGTCAAAACCCAAAAATTCCTGCTGCGTGTGTAAATAGGAACTCGCCCGATTACAACGGTTTGTGTATTTTTTCCCTAGGCCAATCTGGTTAAGTGATTGGAGCAGCAGAAGTGCGAAAAATTTGATGCCTTCTCAACCATTTCTTAGCTTCAAACTCCCGTATCTCGCGAACGGATTGACCTAACACAAAAATTGCTATTGCGTCTGGAAATAGAAACTCGTCCGGTTACAACGGTATGTGTATTTTTTCCCTAGGCCATTCTGGTTAAGCGGTTGGAATAGCAGAAGTGCGAAATATTTGTTGCCTTCTCAACCATTTCTTGTCTTCAAACTCCCATATCCCGCGAACAGATTGACCTAACCCAATAACTCCTGCTGCGTCTCAAAGTAGAAACTCGCCCGATTACAACGGTATGTGTGTTTTTTCCCTAGGCCACCCTGGTTAAGCGTTTGGAGCAGCAGAATTGCGAAAAATTTGTCGCCTTCTCAACCATTTCTTAGCTTCAAAACTCCCATATCTCGCGAACGGATTGACTAAACCCAAAAATTCCTATTGCATCTGAAAGTAGAAACTCGCCCGATTACAACGGTACGTGTATTTTCCCCCTAGGCCATTCTGGTTAAGCGTTTGGAGCAGCAGAATTGCGAAAAATTTGTTGTCTTGTCAACCATTTCTTAGCTTCAAAGTCCCATATCTCGCGAACGGATAGACCAAACCCAGAAATTCCTGCTGCGTCTGAAAGTAGAAACTCGGCCGATTACAACGGTATGTGTATTTTTTCCCTAGGCCAATCTGGTTAAGTGATTGGAGCAGCAGAAGTGCGCAAAATTTGATGCCTTCTCAACCATTTCTTAGCTTCAAACTCCCGTACCTCGCGAACGGATTGACCTAACACAAAAATTGCTATTGCGTCTGGAAATAGAAACTCGTCCGGTTACAACGGTATGTGTATTTTTTCCCTAGGCCATTCTGGTTAAGCGGTTGGAGCAGCAGAAGTGCGAAATATTTGTTGCCTTCTCAACCATTTCTTGTCTTCAAACTCCCATATCCCGCGAACAGATTGACCTAACCCAAAAATTCCTGCTGCGTCTCAAAGTAGAAACTCGCCCGATTACAACGGTATGTGTGTTTTTTCCCTAGGCCATTCTGGTTAAGCGTTTGGAGCAGCAGAATTGGGAAAAATTTGTTGTCTTCTCAACTATTTCTTAGCTTCAAACTACCATATCTCGCGAACGGATTGACAAAACCCAAAAATTCCTGCTGCGTGTGTAAATAGAAACTCGCCCGATTACAACGGTATGTGTGTTTTTTCCCTAGGCCATTCAGGTTAAGCGGTTGGAGCAGCAGAATTGGGAAAAATTTGTTGTCTTCTCAACTATTTCTTAGCTTCAAACTACCATATCTCGCGAACAGATTGACCTAACCCAAAAATTCCTGCTGCGTCGCAAAGTAGAAAATCGCCCGATTACAACGGTATGTGTATTTTTTCCCTAGGCCAATCTGGTTAAGCGATTGGAGCAGCAGAAGTGCGAAAAATTTGTTGCCTTCTCAACCATTTCTTAGATTCAAACTCCCATATCTCGCGAACAGATTGACCTAACCCTAAAATTCCTATTGCGTCTAAAAGTAGAAACTCGTCCGGTTACAACGGTATGTGTATTTTTTCCGTAGACCGTTCTGGTTAAGCGTTTGGAGCCGCAGAAGTGCGAAAAATTTGTTGCCTTCTCAACTATTTCTCAGCTTCAAACTACCATATCTCGCGCACGGATTGTCAAAACCCAAAAATTCCTGCTGCGTGTGTAAATAGAAACTCGCCCGATTACAACGGTATGTGTATTTTTTCCCTAGGCCATTCTGGTTAAGCGTTTGGAGCAGCAGAATTGCGAAAAATTTGTTGTCTTGTCAACCATTTCTTAGCTTCAAGGTCCCATATCTCGCGAACGGATAGACCAAACCCAGAAATTCCTGCTGCGTCTGAAAGTAGAAACTCGGCCGATTACAACTGTATGTGTATTTTTTCCCTAGGCCAATCTGGTTAAGTGATTGGAGCAGCAGAAGTGCGAAAAATTTGATGCCTTCTCAACCATTTCTTAGCTTCAAACTCCCGTATCTCGCGAACGGATTGACCTAACACAAAAATTGCTATTTCGTCTGGAAATAGAAACTCGTCCGGTTACAACGGTATGTGTATTTTTTCCCTAGGCCATTCTGGTTAAGCGGTTGGAGCAGCAGAAGTGCGAAATATTTGTTGCCTTCTCAACCATTTCTTGTCTTCAAACTCCCATATCCCGCGAACAGATTGACCTAACCCAATAATTCCTGCTGCGTCTCAAAGTAGAAACTCGCCCGATTACAACGGTATGTGTATTTTTTCCCTAGGCCATTCTGGTTAAGCGTTTGGAGCTGCAGACGTGCGAAAAATTTGTTATCTTGTCAACCATTTCTTCGCTTCAAAGTCCGATATCTCGCGAACGGATTGACCAAACCCAAAAATTCCTGCAGCGTCAGAACGTAGAAACTCGCCCGATTACAACGGTATGTGTATTTTCTCCCCAGGCCATTCGGGTTAAGCGTTTGGAGCAGCAGTAGTGCGAAAAATTTGTTGTCTTCTCAACCATTTCTTAGCTTCAAACTACCATATCTCGCGAACGGATTGACATAACCCAAAAATTCCTATTGCATCTGAAAGTAGAAACTCGCCCGATTACAACGGTATGTGTATTTTTTCCCTAGGCCATTCTGGATAAGCGGTTGGAGCAGCAGAAGTGCGAAATATTTGTTGCCTTCTCAACCATTTCCTGGCTTCAAATTCCCATATCCCGCGAACAGATTGACCCAACCCAAAAATTCCTGCTGCGTCTCAAAGTAGAAACTCGCCCGATTACAACGGTATGTGTGTTTTCTCCCTAGGCCATTCTGGTTAAGCGTTTGGAGCAGCAGAATTGGGAAAAATTTGTTGTCTTCTCAACTATTTCTCAGCTTCAAACTACCATATCTCGCGCACGGATTGTCAAAACCCAAAAATTCCTGCTGCGTGTGTAAATAGGAACTCGCCCGATTACAACGGTTTGTGTATTTTTTCCCTAGGCCAATCTGGTTAAGTGATTGGAGCAGCAGAAGTGCGAAAAATTTGATGCCTTCTCAACCATTTCTTAGCTTCAAACTCCCGTATCTCGCGAACGGATTGACCTAACACAAAAATTGCTATTGCGTCTGGAAATAGAAACTCGTCCGGTTACAACGGTATGTGTATTTTTTCCCTAGGCCATTCTGGTTAAGCGGTTGGAATAGCAGAAGTGCGAAATATTTGTTGCCTTCTCAACCATTTCTTGTCTTCAAACTCCCATATCCCGCGAACAGATTGACCTAACCCAATAATTCCTGCTGCGTCTCAAAGTAGAAACTCGCCCGATTACAACGGTATGTGTGTTTTTTCCCTAGGCCACCCTGGTTAAGCGTTTGGAGCAGCAGAATTGCGAAAAATTTGTCGCCTTCTCAACCATTTCTTAGCTTCAAAACTCCCATATCTCGCGAACGGATTGACTAAACCCAAAAATTCCTATTGCATCTGAAAGTAGAAACTCGCCCGATTACAACGGTACGTGTATTTTCCCCCTAGGCCATTCTGGTTAAGCGTTTGGAGCAGCAGAATTGCGAAAAATTTGTTGTCTTGTCAACCATTTCTTAGCTTCAAAGTCCCATATCTCGCGAACGGATAGACCAAACCCAGAAATTCCTGCTGCGTCTGAAAGTAGAAACTCGGCCGATTACAACGGTATGTGTATTTTTTCCCTAGGCCAATCTGGTTAAGTGATTGGAGCAGCAGAAGTGCGCAAAATTTGATGCCTTCTCAACCATTTCTTAGCTTCAAACTCCCGTACCTCGCGAACGGATTGACCTAACACAAAAATTGCTATTGCGTCTGGAAATAGAAACTCGTCCGGTTACAACGGTATGTGTATTTTTTCCCTAGGCCATTCTGGTTAAGCGGTTGGAGCAGCAGAAGTGCGAAATATTTGTTGCCTTCTCAACCATTTCTTGTCTTCAAACTCTCATATCCCGCGAACAGATTGACCTAACCCAAAAATTCCTGCTGCGTCTCAAAGTAGAAACTCGCCCGATTACAACGGTATGTGTGTTTTTTCCCTAGGCCATTCTGGTTAAGCGTTTGGAGCAGCAGAATTGGGAAAAATTTGTTGTCTTCTCAACTATTTCTTAGCTTCAAACTACCATATCTCGCGAACGGATTGACAAAACCCAAAAATTCCTGCTGCGTGTGTAAATAGGAACTCGCCCGATTACAACGGTATGTGTGTTTTTTCCCTAGGCCATTCAGGTTAAGCGGTTGGAGCAGCAGAATTGGGAAAAATTTGTTGTCTTCTCAACTATTTCTTAGCTTCAAACTACCATATCTCGCGAACAGATTGACCTAACCCAAAAATTCCTGCTGCGTCGCAAAGTAGAAAATCGCCCGATTACAACGGTATGTGTATTTTTTCCCTAGGCCAATCTGGTTAAGCGATTGGAGCAGCAGAAGTGCGAAAAATTTGTTGCCTTCTCAACCATTTCTTAGATTCAAACTCCCATATCTCGCGAACAGATTGACCTAACCCTAAAATTCCTATTGCATCTGAAAGTAGAAACTCGCCCGATTAGAACGGTATGTGTATTTTTTCCCTAGGCCATTCTGATTAAGCGTTTGGAGCAGCAGACGTGCGAAAAATTTGTTATCTTGTCAACCATTTCTTAGCTTCCCAGTCCAATATCTCGCGAACGGATTGACCAAACCCAAAAATTCCTTCAGCGTCAGAACGTAGAAACTCGCCCGATTACAACGGTATGTGTATTTTTTCCCCAGGCCATTCGGGTTAAGCGTTTGGAGCCGCAGAAGTGCGAAAAATTGGTTGCCTTCTCAACCATTTCTTAGCTTCAAACTACCATATCTCGCGAACGGATTGACATAATCCAAAAATTCCTATTGCATCTGAAAGTAGAAACTCGCCCGATTACAACGCTATGTGTATTTTTTCCCTAGGCCATTCTGGATAAGCGGTTGGAGCAGCAGAAGTGCGAAATATTTGTTGCCTTCTCAACCATTTCCTGGCTTCAAACTCCCATATCCCGCGAACAGATTGACCCAACCCAAAAATTCCTGCTGCGACTCAAAGTAGAAACTCGCCCGATTACAACGGTATGTGTGTTTTCTCCCTAGGCCATTCTGGTTAAGCGTTTGGAGCAGCAGAATTGGGAAAAATTTGTTGTCTTGTCAACCATTTCTTAGCTTCAAAGTCCCATATCTCGCGAACGGATAGACCAAACCCAGAAATTCCTGCTGCGTCTGAAAGTAGAAACTCGGCCGATTACAACGGTATGTGTATTTTTTCCCTAGGCCAATCTGGTTAAGTGATTGGAGCAGCAGAAGTGCGAAAAATTTGATGCCTTCTCAACCATTTCTTAGCTTCAAACTCCCGTATCTCGCGAACGGATTGACCTAACACAAAAATTGCAATTGCGTCTGGAAATAGAAACTCGTCCGGTTACAACGGTATGTGTATTTTTTCCCTAGGCCATTCTGGTTAAGCGGTTGGAGCAGCAGAAGTGCGAAATATTTGTTGCCTTCTCAACCATTTCTTGTCTTCAAACTCCCATATCCCGCGAACAGATTGACCTAACCCAATAATTCCTGCTGCGTCTCAAAGTAGAAACTCGCCCGATTACAACGGTATGTGTGTTTTTTCCCTAGGCCACCCTGGTTAAGCGTTTGGAGCAGCAGAATTGCGAAAAATTTGTCGCCTTCTCAACCATTTCCTGGCTTCAAACTCCCATATCCCGCGAACAGATTGACCCAACCCAAAAATTCCTGCTGCGTCTCAAAGTAGAAACTCGCCCGATTACAACGGTATGTGTGTTTTCTCCCTAGGCCATTCTGGTTAAGCGTTTGGAGCAGCAGAATTGGGAAAAATTTGTTGTCTTCTCAACTATTTCTCAGCTTCAAACTACCATATCTCGCGAACGGATTGTCAAAACCCAAAAAATTCCTGCTGCGTGTGTAAATAGAAACTCGCCCGATTACAACGGTATGTGTATTTTTTCCCTAGGCCATTCTGGTTAAGCGTTTGGAGCAGCAGAATTGCGAAAAATTTGTTGTCTTGTCAACCATTTCTTAGCTTCAAAGTCCCATATCTCGCGAACGGATAGACCAAACCCAGAAATTCCTGCTGCGTCTGAAAGTAGAAACTCGGCCGATTACAACGGTATGTGTATTTTTTCCCTAGGCCAATTTGGTTAAGTGATTGGAGCAGCAGAAGTGCGAAAAATTTGATGCCTTCTCAACCATTTCTTAGCTTCAAACTCCCGTATCTCGCGAACGGATTGACCTAACACAAAAATTGCTATTGCGTCTGGAAATAGAAACTCGTCCGGTTACAACGGTATGTGTATTTTTTCCCTAGGCCATTCTGGTTAAGCGGTTGGAGCAGCAGAAGTGCGAAATATTTGTTGCCTTCTCAACCATTTCTTGTCTTCAAACTCCCATATCCCGCGAACAGATTGACCTAACCCAATAATTCCTGCTGCGTCTCAAAGTAGAAACTCGCCCGATTACAACGGTATGTGTGTTTTTTCCCTAGGCCACCCTGGTTAAGCGTTTGGAGCAGCAGAATTGCGAAAAATTTGTCGCCTTCTCAACCATTTCCTGGCTTCAAACTCCCATATCCCGCGAACAGATTGACCCAACCCAAAAATTCCTGCTGCGTCTTAAAGTAGAAACTCGCCCGATTACAACGGTATGTGTGTTTTCTCCCTAGGCCATTCTGGTTAAGCGTTTGGAGCAGCAGAATTGGGAAAAATTTGTTGTCTTCTCAACTATTTCTCAGCTTCAAACTACCATATCTCGCGAACGGATTGTCAAACCCAAAAATTCCTGCTGCGTGTGTAAATAGAAACTCGCCCGATTACAACGGTATGTGTATTTTTTCCCTAGGCCATTCTGGTTAAGCGTTTGGAGCAGCAGAATTGCGAAAAATTTGTTGTCTTGTCAACCATTTCTCAGCTTCAAAGTCCCCATATCTCGCGAACGGATAGACCAAACCCAGAAATTCCTGCTGCGTCTGAAAGTAGAAACTCGGCCGATTACAACGGTATGTGTATTTTTTCCCTAGGCCAATCTGGTTAAGTGATTGGAGCAGCAGAAGTGCGAAAAATTTGATGCCTTCTCAACCATTTCTTAGCTTCAAACTCCCGTATCTCGCGAACGGATTGACCTAACACAAAAATTGCTATTGCGTCTGGAAATAGAAACTCGTCCGGTTACAACGGTATGTGCATTTTTTCCCTAGGCCATTCTGGTTAAGCGGTTGGAGCAGCAGAAGTGCGAAATATTTGTTGCCTTCTCAACCATTTCTTGTCTTCAAACTCCCATATCCCGCGAACAGATTGACCTAACCCAATAATTCCTGCTGCGTCTCAAAGTAGAAACTCGCCCGATTACAACGGTATGTGTGTTTTTTCCCTAGGCCACCCTGGTTAAGCGTTTGGAGCAGCAGAATTGCGAAAAATTTGTCGCCTTCTCAACCATCTCTTAGCTTCAAAACTCCCATATCTCGCGAACGGATTGACTAAACCCAAAAATTCCTATTGCATCTGAAAGTAGAAACTCGCCCGATTACAACGGTACGTGTATTTTCCCCCTAGGCCATTCTGGTTAAGCGTTTGGAGCAGCAGAATTGCGAATAATTTGTTGTCTTGTCAACCATTTCTTAGCTTCAAAGTCCCATATCTCGCGAACGGATATACCAAACCCAGAAATTCCTGCTGGGTCTGAAAGTAGAAACTCGCCCGATTACAACGGTATGTGTACTTTTTCCCTAGGCCAATCTGGTTAAGCGTTTGGAGCAGCAGAAGTGCGAAAAATTTGTTGCCTTCTCAACCATTTCTTGGCTTCAAACTCCCATATCTCGCGAACAGATTGACCTAACCCTAAAATTCCTATTGCATCTGAAAGTAGAAACTCGCCCGATTACAACGGTATGTGTGTTTTTTCCCTAGGCCATTCTGGTTAAGCGTTTGGAGCAGCAGAATTGGGAAAAATCTGTTGTCTTCTCAACTATTTCTTAGCTTCAAACTACCATATCTCGCGAACGGATTGACAAAACCCAAAAATTCCTGCTGCGTGTGTAAATAGAAACTCGCCCGATTACAACGGTATGTTTATTTTTTCCCTAGGCCATTCTGGTTAAGCGTTTGGAGCAGCAGAATTGCGAAAAATTTGTTGTCTTGTCAACCATTCTTAGCTTCAAAGTCCCATATCTCGCGAACGGATAGACCAAACCCAGAAATTCCTGCTGCGTCTGAAAGTAGAAACTCGGCCGATTACAACGGTATGTGTATTTTTTCCCTAGGCCAATCTGGTTAAGTGATTGGAGCAGCAGAAGTGCGCAAAATTTGATGCCTTCTCAACCATTTCTTAGCTTCAAACTCCCATATTTCGCGAACAGATTGACCTAACCCTAAAATTCCTATTGCATCTGAAAGTAGAAACTCGCCCGATTAGAACGGTATGTGTATTTTTTCCCTAGGCCATTCTGATTAAGCGTTTGGAGCAGCAGACGTGCGAAAAATTTGTTATCTTGTCAACCATTTCTTAGCTTCACAGTCCGATATCTCGCGAACGGATTGACCAAACCCAAAAATTCCTGCAGCGTCAGAACGTAGAAACTCGCCCGATTACAACGGTATGTGTATTTTTTCCCCAGGCCATTCGGGTTAAGCGTTTGGAGCAGCAGAATTGCGAACAATTTCTTTTCTTCCCAACCATTTCTTAGCTTCAAACTACCATATCTCGCGAACGGATTGACATAACCCAAAAATTCCTATTGCATCTGAAAGTAGAAACTCGCCCGATTACAACGGAATGTGTATTTTTTCCCTAGGCCATTCTGGTTAAGCCTTTGGAGCAGCAGAATTGTGAAAAATTTGTAGTCTTCTCAATCATTTCTTAGATTCAAACTCCCATTTCTCGCGAACGGATTGACTTAACCCAAAAATTCCTATAGCATCTGAAAGTAGAAACTCGCCCGATTGCAACGGTATGTGTATTTTCCAATTAGGCCATTCTGGTTAAGCGACTGGAGCAGCAGAAGTGCAAAAAATTTGTTGTCTGCTCCACCATTTCTTAGCTTCAAACTCCCATATGTCGCGAACGGATTGACCTAACCCAAAAATTCCTATTGCGTCTGAAAGTAGAAACTAGCCCGATTACAACGGTATGTGTATTTTCCCCCTAGGCCATTCTGGTTAAGCAACTGGAGCAGCAGAAGTGCAAAAAATTTGTTGTCTTGTCAACCATTTCTTAGCTTCAAAGTCCGATATCTCGCGAACGGATTGACCAAACACAGAAATTCCTGCTGTGTCTGAAAGTAGAAACTCGCTCGATTACAACGGTATGTGTATTTTTTCCCTGGGCCATTCTGGTTAAGCGTTTGGGGCAACAGAATTGCGAAATATTTGTTGCCTCCTCAACCATTTCTTGGCTTCAAACTCCCATATCTCGCGAACAGATTGACCTAACCCAAAAATTCCTGCTGCGTCTCAAAGTAGAAACTCGCCCGATTACAACGGTATGTGTTTTTTCCCCAGGCCATTCTGGTTAAGCGTTTGGAGCAGCAGAATTGCGAAAAATTTGTTGTCTTTTCAACTATTTCTTAGCTTCAAACTCCCATATCTCGCGAACCGATTTACAAAACCCAGAAATTCCTGCTGCGTCTGAAAGTAGAAACGCGCCCGATTACAACGGTATGTGTATTTTTTCCCTAGGCCATTGTGGTTAAGCGATTGGAGCAGAAGAAGTGCGAAAAATTTGATGCCTTCTCAACCATTTCTTAGTTTCAAACTCCCGTATCTCGCGAACGGATTGACCTAATCCAAAAATTGCTATTGCGTCTGAAAGCAGAAACTCGTCCGGTTACAACGGTATGTGTATTTTTTCCCTTCGCCATTCTGGTTAAGCGGTTGGAGCAGCAGAATTGCGAAATATTTGTTGCCTTCTCAACCATTTCTTGGCTTCAAACTCCCATATCTCGCGAACAGATTGACCTAACCCAAAAATTCCTGCTGCGTCTCAAAGTAGAAACTCGCCCGATTACAACGGTATGTGTATTTTTTCCCTGGGCCATTCTGGTTAAGCGTTTGGGGCAGCAGAATTGCGAAATATTTGTTGCCTTCTCAACCATTTCTTGGCTTCAAACTCCCATATCTCGCGAACAGATTGACCTAACCCAAAAATTCCTGCTGCGTCTCAAAGTAGAAACTCGCCCGATTACAACGGTATGTGTGTTTTTTCCCTAGGCCATTCTGGTTAAGCGTTTGGAGCAGCAGAATTGCGAAAAATTTGTTGTCTTCTCAACTATTTCTTAGCTTCAAACTCCCGTATCTCGCGAACGGATTGACCTAATCCAAAAATTGCTATTGCGTCTGAAAGCAGAAACTCGTCCGGTTACAACGGTATGTGTATTTTTTCCCTACGCCATTCTGGTTAAGCGGTTGGAGCAGCAGAAGTGCGAAATATTTGTTGCCTCCTCAACCATTTCTTGGCTTCAAACTCCCATATCTCGCGAACAGATTGACCTAACCAAAAAATTCCTGCTGCGTCTGAAAGTAGAAACTCGCCCGATTAGAACGGTATGTGTATTTTTTCCCTAGGCCATTCTGGTTACGCGTTTGGAGCAGCAGAATTGCGAAAAATTTGTTGTCTTCTCAACCATTTCTTAGCTTCAAACTCCCATATGTCGCGAACGGATTGACCTAACCCAAAAATTCCTATTGCATCTGAAAGTAGAATCTCGCCCGATTACAACGGTATGTGTATTTTCCCCATAGGCCATTCTGGTTAAGCGTTTGGAGCAGCAGAAGTGCGAAGAATTTGTAGTCTTCTCAACTATTTCTTACCTTCAAAGTCCCATATCTCGTGAACGGATTGACAAAACCCAAAAATTCCTGCTGCGTGTGTAAATAGAAACTCGCCCGATTACAACGGTATGTGTTTTTTTCCCTAGGCCAATCTGGTTAAGCGTTTGGAGCAGCAGAAGTGCGAAAAATTTGTTGCCTTCTCAACCATTTCTTGGCTTCAAACTCCCATATCTCGCGAACAGATTGACCTAACCCTAAAATTCCTATTGCGTCTGAAATTAGGAACTCGTCCGGTTACAACTGTATGTGTATTTTCTTCCTAGGCCATTCTGGTTAAGCGGTTGGAGCAGCAGAAGTGCGAAATATTTGTTGCCTTCTCAACCATTTCTTGGCTTCAAACTCCCATATCTCGCGAACAGATTGACCTAACCCAAAAATTCCTGCAGCGTCTCAAAGTAGAAACTCGCCCGATTACAAAGGTAAGTGTATTTTTTCCCAGGCCACTCTGGTTAAGCGTTTGGAGCAGCAGAATTGCGAAAAATTTGTCGCCTTCTCAACCATTTCTTAGCTTCAAACTCCCATATCTCGCGAACGGTTTGACTAAACCCAAAAATTCCTATTGCATCTGAAAGTAGAAACTCGCCCGATTACAACGGTATGTGTATTTTTTCCCTAGGCCATTCTGGTTAAGCGATTGGAGCAGCAGAAGTGCGAAAAATTTGTTACCTCCTCAACCATTTCTTAGCTTCAAACTCCCATATCTCGCGAACGGATTGACCTAACCCAAAAATTCCTATTGCGTCTGAAAGTAGAAACTCTTCCTCTTACAACGGCATGTGTATTTTTTCCCTAGGCCATTCTGGTTAAGCGTATGGAGCAGCAGAAGTGCGAAATATTTGTTGCCTTCTCAACCATTTCTTGGCTTCAAACTCCCATATCTCGCGAACAGATTGATCTAACCCAAAAATTCCTGCTGCGTCTGAAAGTAGAACCTCGCCCGATTACAACGGTATGTGTATTTTTTCCCTAGGCCATTCTGGTTAAGCGTTTGGAGCAGCAGAATTGCGAAAAATTTGTTACCTTCTCAACCATTTCTTAGCTTCAAACTCCCGTATCTCGCGAACGGATTGACCTAACCCAAAAATTCCTATTGCGTCTGAAAGTAGAAACTCGTCCGGTTACAACGGTATGTGTATTTTTTCCCTTGGCCATTCTGGTTAAGCGGTTGGAGCAGCAGAAGTGCGAAAAATTTGTTACCTTCTCAACCATTTCTTAGCTTCAAACTCCCGTATCTCGCGAACGGATTGACATAACCCAAAAATTCCTATTGCGTCTGAAAGTAGAAACTCGTCCGGTTACAACGGTATGTGTATTTTTTCCCTAGGCCATTCTGGTTAAGCGATTGGAGCAGCAGAATTGCGAAAAATTTGTTACCTTCTCAACCATTTCTTAGCTTCAAACTCTCGTATCTCGCGAACGGATTGACGTAACCCAAAAATTCCTATTGCGTCTGAAAGTAGAAACTCGTCCGGTTACAACGGTATGTGTATTTTTTCCCTTGGCCATTCTGGTTAAGCGGTTGGAGCAGCAGAAGTGCGAAAAATTTGTTACCTTCTCAACCATTTCTTAGCTTCAAACTCCCGTATCTCGCGAACGGATTGACATAACCCAAAAATTCCTATTGCGTCTGAAAGTAGAAACTCGTCCGGTTACAACGGTATGTGTATTTTTTCCCTAGGCCATTCTGGTTAAGCGATTGGAGCAGCAGAAGTGCGAAAAATTTGGTACCTCCTCAACCATTTCTTAGCTTCAAACTCCCATATCTCGCGAACGGATTGACCAAACCCAAAAACTCCTATTGCGCCTGAAAGTAGAAACTCTTCCTCTTACAACGGCATGTGTATTTTTTCCCTAGGCCATTCTGGTTAAGCGTATGGAGCAGCATAAGTGCGAAATATTTGTTGCCTTGTCAACCATTTCTTGGCTTCAAACTCCCATATCTCGCGAACAGATTGACCTAACCCAAAAATTCCTGCTGCGTCTGAAAGTAGAACCTCGCCCGATTACAACGGTATGTGTATTTTTTCCCTAGGCCATTCTGGTTAAGCGTTTGGAGCAGCAGAATTGCGAAAAATTTGTTACCTTCTCAACCATTTCTTAGCTTCAAACTCCCGTATCTCGCGAACGGATTGACCTAACCCAAAAATTCCTATTGCGTCTGAAAGTAGAAACTCGTCCGGTTACAACGGTATGTGTATTTTTTCCCTTGGCCATTCTGGTTAAGCGGTTGGAGCAGCAGAAGTGCGAAAAACTTGTTACCTTCTCAACCATTTCTTAGCTTCAAACTCCCGTATCTCGCGAACGGATTGACATAACCCAAAAATTCCTATTGCGTCTGAAAGTAGAAACTCGTCCGGTTACAACGGTATGTGTATTTTTTCCCTAGGCCATTCTGGTAAAGTGACTGGAGCAACAGAAGTGCAAATAATTTGATGCCTCCTCAACCATTTCTTGGCTTCAAACTCCCATATATCGCGAACGGATTGAACTAACTCAAAAATTCCTATTGCATCTGAAAGTAGAAACTCGCCCGATTACACCGGTATGTGTATTTTTCCCATAGGCCATTCTGGTTAAGCGTTTGGAGCAGCAGAAATGCGAAAAATTTGTTGTCTTCTCAACTATTTCTTAGCTTCAAAGTCCCATATCTCGCGAACGGATAGACCAAACCCAGAAATTCTTGCTGCTTCTGAAAGTAGAAGCTCGCCCGATTACAATGGTATGTTTATTTTTTCCCTAGGCCAATCTGGTTAAGCGTTTGGAGCAGCAGAATTGCGAAAAATTTGATGCCTTCTCAACCATTTCTTAGCTTCAAACTCCCGTATCTCGCGAACGGATTGACCTAACCCAAAAATTGCTATTGCGTATGAAAGTAGAAACTCGTCCGGTTACAACGGTATGTGTATTTTTTCCCTAGGCCATTCTGGTTAAGCGGTTGGAGCACCAGAAGAGCGAAATATTTGTTGGCTTCTCAACCATTTCTTGGCTTCAAACTCCCATATCTCGCGACCGGATTGACCTAACCCAAAAATTCCTATTGCGTCTGAAAGTAGAAACTCGTCCGGTTACAACTGTATGTGTATTTTCTTCCTAGGCCATTCTGGTTAAACGGTTGGAGCAGCAGAAGTGCGAAATATTTGATGCCTTCTCCACCATTTCTTGGCTTCAAACTCCCATATCTCGCGAACAGATTGACCTAACCCAAAAATTCCTGCTGCGTCTCAAAGTAGAAACTCGCCCGACTACAAAGGTATGTGTATTTTTTCCCAGGCCACTCTGGTTAAGCGTTTGGAGCAGCAGAATTGCGAAAAATTTGTCGCCTTCTCAACCATTTCTTAGCTTCAAACTCCCATATCTCGCGAACGGTTTGACTAAACCCAAAAATTCCTATTGCATCTGAAAGTAGAAATGCGCCCGATTACAACGGTATGTGTATTTTTTCCCTAGGCCATTCTGGTTAAGCGATTGGAGCAGCAGAAGTGCGAAAATTTGTTACCTCCTCAACCATTTCTTAGCTTCAAACTCCCATATCTCGCGAACGGATTGACCTAACCCAAAAATTCCTATTGCGTCTGAAAGTAGAAACTCTTCCTCTTACAACGGCATGTGTATTTTTTCCCTAGGCCATTCTGGTTAAGCGTTTGGAGCAGCAGAAGTGCGAAATATTTGTTGCCTTCTCAACCATTTCTTGGCTTCAAACTCCCATATCTCGCGAACAGATTGATCTAACCCAAAAATTCCTGCTGCGTCTGAAAGTAGAAACTCGCCCGGTTACAACTGTATGTGTATTTTCTTCCTAGGCCATTCTGGTTAAACGGTTGGAGCAGCAGAAGTGCGAAATATTTGTTGTCTTGTCAACCATTTCTTAGCTTCAAAGTCCCATATCTCGCGAACGGATAGACCAAACCCAGAAATTCCTGCTGCGTCTGAAAGTAGAAACTCGGCCGATTACAACGGTATGTGTATTTCTTCCCTAGGCCATTCTGGATAAGCGGTTGGAGCAGCAGAAGTGCGAAAAATTTGATGCCTTCTCAACCATTTCTTAGCTTCAAACTCCCGTATCTCGCGAACGGATTGAACTAACCCAAAAATTGCTATCGCGTCTGAAAATAGAAACTCGTCCGGTTACAACGGTATGTGTATTTTTTCCCTAGGCCATTCTGGTTAAGCGGTTGGAGCAGCAGAATTGCGAAAAATTTGTTGTCTTCTCAAATATTTCTTAGCTTCAAACTCCCGTATCTCGCGAACGGATTGACAAAACCCAGAAATTCCTGCTGCGTCTGAAAGTAGAAACTTGCTCGATTACAGCGGTATGGGTATTTTTTCCCTAGGCCAATCTGGTTAAGCGGTTGGAGCAGCAGAAGTGCGAAAAATTTGTTGCCTTCTCAACTATTTCTTAGCTTCAAAGTCCCATATCTCGCGAACGGATAGACCAAACCCAGAAATTCCTGCTGCGTCTGAAAGTAGAAACTCGCCCGATTACAACGGTATGTGTATTTTTTCCCTAGGCCAATCTGGTTAAGCGATTCGAGCAGCAGAAGTGCGAAAAATTTGAAGCCTCCTCAACCATTTCTTAGCTTCAAACTCCCGTATCTCGCGAACGGATTGACCTAACCCAAAAATTGCTATTGCGTATGAAAGTAGAAACTCGTCCGGTTACAACGGTATGTGTATTTTTTCCCTAGGCCACTCTGGTTAAGCGGTTGGAGCAGCAGAAGAGCGAAATATTTGTTGCCTTCTCAATCATTTCTTGGATTCAAACTCCCATATATCGCGAACGGATTGACCTAACCGAAAAATTGCTATTGCGTATGAAAGTAGAAACTCGTCCGGTTACAACGGTATGTGTATTTTTCCCATAGGCCATTCTGGTTAAGCGTTTGGAGCAGCAGAAATGCGAAAAATTTGTTGTCTTCTCAACTATTTCTTAGCTTCAAAGTCCCATATCTCGCGAACGGATAGACCAAACCCAGAAATTCTTGCTGCTTCTGAAAGTAGAAGCTCGCCCGATTACAATGGTATGTTTATTTTTTCCCTAGGCCAATCTGGTTAAGCGTTTGGAGCAGCAGAAGTGCGAAAAATTTGATGCCTTCTCAACCATTTCTTAGCTTCAAACTCCCGTATCTCGCGAACGGATTGACCTAACCCAAAAATTGCAATTGCGTATGAAAGTAGAAACTCGTCCGGTTACAACGGTATGTGTATTTTTTCCCTAGGCCATTCTGGTTAAGCGGTTGGAGCACCAGAAGAGCGAAATATTTGTTGGCTTCTCAACCATTTCTTGGCTTCAAACTCCCATATCTCGCGACCGGATTGACCTAACCCAAAAATTCCTATTGCGTCTGAAAGTAGAAACTCGTCCGGTTACAACTGTATGTGTAGTTTCTTCCTAGGCCATTCTGGTTAAACGGTTGGAGCAGCAGAAGTGCGAAATATTTGATGCCTTCTCCACCATTTCTTGGCTTCAAACTCCCATATCTCGCGAACAGATTGACCTAACCCAAAAATTCCTGCTGCGTCTCAAAGTAGAAACTCGCCCGACTACAAAGGTATGTGTATTTTTTCCCAGGCCACTCTGGTTAAGCGTTTGGAGCAGCAGAATTGCGAAAAATTTGTCGCCTTCTCAACCATTTCTTAGCTTCAAACTCCCATATCTCGCGAACGGTTTGACTAAACCCAAAAATTCCTATTGCATCTGAAAGTAGAAATGCGCCCGATTACAACGGTATGTGTATTTTTTCCCTAGGCCATTCTGGTTAAGCGATTGGAGCAGCAGAAGTGCGAAAAATTTGTTACCTCCTCAACCATTTCTTAGCTTCAAACTCCCATATCTCGCGAACGGATTGACCTAACCCAAAAATTCCTATTGCGTCTGAAAGTAGAAACTCTTCCTCTTACAACGGCATGTGTATTTTTTCCCTAGGCCATTCTGGTTAAGCGTTTGGAGCAGCAGAAGTGCGAAATATTTGTTGTCTTCTCAACCATTTCTTGGCTTCAAACTCCCATATCTCGCGAACAGATTGATCTAACCCAAAAATTCCTGCTGCGTCTGAAAGTAGAAACTCGCCCGGTTACAACTGTATGTGTATTTTCTTCCTAGGCCATTCTGGTTAAACGGTTGGAGCAGCAGAAGTGCGAAATATTTGTTGTCTTGTCAACCATTTCTTAGCTTCAAAGTCCCATATCTCGCGAACGGATAGACCAAACCCAGAAATTCCTGCTGCGTCTGAAAGTAGAAACTCGGCCGATTACAACGGTATGTGTATTTCTTCCCTAGGCCATTCTGGATAAGCGGTTGGAGCAGCAGAAGTGCGAAAAATTTGATGCCTTCTCAACCATTTCTTAGCTTCAAACTCCCGTATCTCGCGAACGGATTGAACTAACCCAAAAATTGCTATCGCGTCTGAAAATAGAAACTCGTCCGGTTACAACGGTATGTGTATTTTTTCCCTAGGCCATTCTGGTTAAGCGGTTGGAGCAGCAGAATTGCGAAAAATTTGTTGTCTTCTCAAATATTTCTTAGCTTCAAACTCCCGTATCTCGCGAACGGATTGACAAAACCCAGAAATTCCTGCTGCGTCTGAAAGTAGAAACTTGCTCGATTACAGCGGTATGGGTATTTTTTCCCTAGGCCAATCTGGTTAAGCGGTTGGAGCAGCAGAAGTGCGAAAAATTTGTTGCCTTCTCAACTATTTCTTAGCTTCAAAGTCCCATATCTCGCGAACGGATAGACCAAACCCAGAAATTCCTGCTGCGTCTGAAAGTAGAAACTCGCCCGATTACAACGGTATGTGTATTTTTTCCCTAGGCCAATCTGGTTAAGCGATTCGAGCAGCAGAAGTGCGAAAAATTTGAAGCCTCCTCAACCATTTCTTAGCTTCAAACTCCCGTATCTCGCGAACGGATTGACCTAACCCAAAAATTGCTATTGCGTATGAAAGTAGAAACTCGTCCGGTTACAACGGTATGTGTATTTTTTCCCTAGGCCACTCTGGTTAAGCGGTTGGAGCAGCAGAAGAGCGAAATATTTGTTGCCTTCTCAATCATTTCTTGGATTCAAACTCCCATATATCGCGAACGGATTGACCTAACCGAAAAATTGCTATTGCGTATGAAAGTAGAAACTCGTCCGGTTACAACGGTATGTGTATTTTTCCCATAGGCCATTCTGGTTAAGCGTTTGGAGCAGCAGAAATGCGAAAAATTTGTTGTCTTCTCAACTATTTCTTAGCTTCAAAGTCCCATATCTCGCGAACGGATAGACCAAACCCAGAAATTCTTGCTGCTTCTGAAAGTAGAAGCTCGCCCGATTACAATGGTATGTTTATTTTTTCCCTAGGCCAATCTGGTTAAGCGTTTGGAGCAGCAGAAGTGCGAAAAATTTGATGCCTTCTCAACCATTTCTTAGCTTCAAACTCCCGTATCTCGCGAACGGATTGACCTAACCCAAAAATTGCAATTGC
This sequence comes from Ptiloglossa arizonensis, assembly GCF_051014685.1. Classification (NCBI taxonomy): domain Eukaryota; kingdom Metazoa; phylum Arthropoda; class Insecta; order Hymenoptera; family Colletidae; genus Ptiloglossa; species Ptiloglossa arizonensis. Next base: position 537,046 of record NW_027478682.1, on the reverse strand, counting down.
GTATGAAAGTAGAAACTCGTCCGGTTACAACGGTATGTGTATTTTTTCCCTAGGCCATTCTGGTTAAGCGGTTGGAGCACCAGAAGAGCGAAATATTTGTTGGCTTCTCAACCATTTCTTGGCTTCAAACTCCCATATCTCGCGACCGGATTGACCTAACCCAAAAATTCCTATTGCGTCTGAAAGTAGAAACTCGTCCGGTTACAACTGTATGTGTATTTTCTTCCTAGGCCATTCTGGTTAAACGGTTGGAGCAGCAGAAGTGCGAAATATTTGATGCCTTCTCCACCATTTCTTGGCTTCAAACTCCCATATCTCGCGAACAGATTGACCTAACCCAAAAATTCCTGCTGCGTCTCAAAGTAGAAACTCGCCCGACTACAAAGGTATGTGTATTTTTTCCCAGGCCACTCTGGTTAAGCGTTTGGAGCAGCAGAATTGCGAAAAATTTGTCGCTTTCTCAACCATTTCTTAGCTTCAAACTCCCATATCTCGCGAACGGTTTGACTAAACCCAAAAATTCCTATTGCATCTGAAAGTAGAAATGCGCCCGATTACAACGGTATGTGTATTTTTTCCCTAGGCCATTCTGGTTAAGCGATTGGAGCAGCAGAAGTGCGAAAAATTTGTTACCTCCTCAACCATTTCTTAGCTTCAAACTCCCATATCTCGCGAACGGATTGACCTAACCCAAAAATTCCTATTGCGTCTGAAAGTAGAAACTCTTCCTCTTACAACGGCATGTGTATTTTTTCCCTAGGCCATTCTGGTTAAGCGTTTGGAGCAGCAGAAGTGCGAAATATTTGTTGCCTTCTCAACCATTTCTTGGCTTCAAACTCCCATATCTCGCGAACAGATTGATCTAACCCAAAAATTCCTGCTGCGTCTGAAAGTAGAAACTCGCCCGGTTACAACTGTATGTGTATTTTCTTCCTAGGCCATTCTGGTTAAACGGTTGGAGCAGCAGAAGTGCGAAATATTTGTTGTCTTGTCAACCATTTCTTAGCTTCAAAGTCCCATATCTCGCGAACGGATAGACCAAACCCAGAAATTCCTGCTGCGTCTGAAAGTAGAAACTCGGCCGATTACAACGGTATGTGTATTTCTTCCCTAGGCCATTCTGGATAAGCGGTTGGAGCAGCAGAAGTGCGAAAAATTTGATGCCTTCTCAACCATTTCTTAGCTTCAAACTCCCGTATCTGGCGAACGGATTGAACTAACCCAAAAATTGCTATCGCGTCTGAAAATAGAATCTCGTCCGGTTACAACGGTATGTGTATTTTTTCCCTAGGCCATTCTGGTTAAGCGGTTGGAGCAGCAGAATTGCGAAAAATTTGTTGTCTTCTCAAATATTTCTTAGCTTCAAACTCCCGTATCTCGCGAACGGATTGACAAAACCCAGAAATTCCTGCTGCGTCTGAAAGTAGAAACTTGCTCGATTACAGCGGTATGGGTATTTTTTCCCTAGGCCAATCTGGTTAAGCGGTTGGAGCAGCAGAAGTGCGAAAAATTTGTTGCCTTCTCAACTATTTCTTAGCTTCAAAGTCCCATATCTCGCGAACGGATAGACCAAACCCAGAAATTCCTGCTGCGTCTGAAAGTAGAAACTCGCCCGATTACAACGGTATGTGTATTTTTTCCCTAGGCCAATCTGGTTAAGCGATTCGAGCTGCAGAAGTGCGAAAAATTTGAACCCTCCTCAACCATTTCTTAGCTTCAAACTCCCGTATCTCGCGAACGGATTGACCTAACCCAAAAATTGCTATTGCGTATGAAAGTAGAAACTCGTCCGGTTACAACGGTATGTGTATTTTTTCCCTAGGCCACTCTGGTTAAGCGGTTGGAGCAGCAGAAGAGCGAAATATTTGTTGCCTTCTCAATCATTTCTTGGATTCAAACTCCCATATATCGCGAACGGATTGACCTAACCCAAAAATTGCTATTGCGTATGAAAGTAGAAACTCGTCCGGTTACAACGGTATGTGTATTTTTTCCCTAGGCCACTCTGGTTAAGCGGTTGGAGCAGCAGAAGAGCGAAATATTTGTTGCCTTCTCAATCATTTCTTGGATTCAAACTCCCATATATCGCGAACGGATTGACCTAACCCAAAAATTGCTATTGCGTATGAAAGTAGAAACTCGCCCGATTAGAACGGTATGTGTATTTTTTCCCTAGGCCATTCTGGTTAACCGTTTGGAGCAGCAGACGTGCAAAAATTTGTTATTTTGTCAACCATTTCTTAGCTTCAAAGTCCGATATCTCGCGAACGGATTGACCAAACCCAAAAATTCCTGCAGCGTCTGAACGTAGAAACTCGCCCCATTACAAAGGTATGGGTATTTTTTCCCAGGCCACTCTGGTTAAGCGTTTGGAGCAGCAGAATCGCGAAAAATTTGTCGTCTTCTCAACCATTTCTTAGCTTCAAACTCCCATATCTCGCGAACGGATTGACTAAACCCAAAAATTCCTATTGCATCTGAAAGTAGAAACTCGCCCGAGTACAACGGTATGTGTATTTTTTCCCTAGGCCATTCTGGTTAAGCGATTGGAGCAGCAGAAGTGCGAAAAATATGTTACCTCCTCAACCATTTCTTAGCTTCAAACTCCCATATCTCGCGAACGGATTGACCTAACCCAAAAATTCCTATTGCGTCTGAAAGTAGAAACTCGCCCGATTAGAACGGTATGTGTATTTTCTCCCTAGGCCATTCTGGTTAAGCGTTTGGAGCAGCAGACGTGCGAAAAATTTGTTATCTTGTCAACCATTTCTTAGATTCAAAGTCCGATATCTCGCGAACGGATTGACCAAACCCAAAAATTCCTGCAGCGTCTGAACGTAGAAACTCGCCCAATTACAAAGGTATGTTTATTTTTTCCCCAGGCCACTCTGGTTAAGCGTTTGGAGCAGCAGAATCGCGAAGAATTTGTCGCCTTCTCAACCATTTCTTAGCTTCAAACTCCCATATCTCGCGAACGGATTGACTAAACCCAAAAATTCCTATTGCATCTGAAAGTAGAAACTCGCCCGATTACAACGTTATGTGTATTTTTTCCCTAGGCCATTCTGGTTAAGCGATTGGAGCAGCAGAAGTGCGAAGAATTTGTTACCTCCTCAAACATTTCTTAGCTTCAAACTCCCATATATCGCGAACGGATTGACCTAACCCAAAAATTCCTATTGCGCGTGAAAGTAGAAACTCGTCCTCTTACAACGGTATGTGTATTTTCCCCCTAGGCCATTCTGGTTAAGCGACTGGAGCAGCAGAAGTGCGAAAAATTTGTTGCCTTCTCAATCATTTCTTAGCTTCAAACTCCCATATCTCGCTAACGGATTGACCTAACCCAAAAATTCCTATTGCGTCTGAAAGTAGAAACTCGTCCTCTTACAACGGTATGTGTATTCCTTCCCTAGGCCATTCTGATTAAGCGTTTGGAGCAGCAGAAGTGCGAAATATTTGTTGCCTTCTCAACCATTTCTTGGCTTCAAACTCCCATATCTCGCGAACGGATTGACCAATCACAGAAATCCCTGCTGCGTCTGAAAGTAGAAACTCGCTCGATTACAACGGTATGTGTATTTTCTTCCTAGGCCATTCTGGTTAAACGGTTGGAGCAGCAGAAGTGCGAAATATTTGATGCCTTCTCCACCATTTCTTGGCTTCAAACTCCCATATCTCGCGAACAGATTGACCTAACCCAAAAATTCCTGCTGCGTCTCAAAGTAGAAACTCGCCCGACTACAAAGGTATGTGTATTTTTTCCCAGGCCACTCTGGTTAAGCGTTTGGAGCAGCAGAATTGCGAAAAATTTGTCGCCTTCTCAACCATTTCTTAGCTTCAAACTCCCATATCTCGCGAACGGTTTGACTAAACCCAAAAATTCCTATTGCATCTGAAAGTAGAAATGCGCCCGATTACAACGGTATGTGTATTTTTTCCCTAGGCCATTCTGGTTAAGCGATTGGAGCAGCAGAAGTGCGAAAAATTTGTTACCTCCTCAACCATTTCTTAGCTTCAAACTCCCATATCTCGCGAACGGATTGACCTAACCCAAAAATTCCTATTGCGTCTGAAAGTAGAAACTCTTCCTCTTACAACGGCATGTGTATTTTTTCCCTAGGCCATTCTGGTTAAGCGTTTGGAGCAGCAGAAGTGCGAAATATTTGTTGCCTTCTCAACCATTTCTTGGCTTCAAACTCCCATATCTCGCGAACAGATTGATCTAACCCAAAAATTCCTGCTGCGTCTGAAAGTAGAAACTCGCCCGGTTACAACTGTATGTGTATTTTCTTCCTAGGCCATTCTGGTTAAACGGTTGGAGCAGCAGAAGTGCGAAATATTTGTTGTCTTGTCAACCATTTCTTAGCTTCAAAGTCCCATATCTCGCGAACGGATAGACCAAACCCAGAAATTCCTGCTGCGTCTGAAAGTAGAAACTCGGCCGATTACAACGGTATGTGTATTTCTTCCCTAGGCCATTCTGGATAAGCGGTTGGAGCAGCAGAAGTGCGAAAAATTTGATGCCTTCTCAACCATTTCTTAGCTTCAAACTCCCGTATCTGGCGAACGGATTGAACTAACCCAAATATTGCTATCGCGTCTGAAAATAGAATCTCGTCCGGTTACAACGGTATGTGTATTTTTTCCCTAGGCCATTCTGGTTAAGCGGTTGGAGCAGCAGAATTGCGAAAAATTTGTTGTCTTCTCAAATATTTCTTAGCTTCAAACTCCCGTATCTCGCGAACGGATTGACAAAACCCAGAAATTCCTGCTGCGTCTGAAAGTAGAAACTTGCTCGATTACAGCGGTATGGGTATTTTTTCCCTAGGCCAATCTGGTTAAGCGGTTGGAGCAGCAGAAGTGCGAAAAATTTGTTGCCTTCTCAACTATTTCTTAGCTTCAAAGTCCCATATCTCGCGAACGGATAGACCAAACCCAGAAATTCCTGCTGCGTCTGAAAGTAGAAACTCGCCCGATTACAACGGTATGTGTATTTTTTCCCTAGGCCAATCTGGTTAAGCGATTCGAGCTGCAGAAGTGCGAAAAATTTGAACCCTCCTCAACCATTTCTTAGCTTCAAACTCCCGTATCTCGCGAACGGATTGACCTAACCCAAAAATTGCTATTGCGTATGAAAGTAGAAACTCGTCCGGTTACAACGGTATGTGTATTTTTTCCCTAGGCCACTCTGGTTAAGCGGTTGGAGCAGCAGAAGAGCGAAATATTTGTTGCCTTCTCAATCATTTCTTGGATTCAAACTCCCATATATCGCGAACGGATTGACCTAACCCAAAAATTGCTATTGCGTATGAAAGTAGAAACTCGTCCGGTTACAACGGTATGTGTATTTTTTCCCTAGGCCACTCTGGTTAAGCGGTTGGAGCAGCAGAAGAGCGAAATATTTGTTGCCTTCTCAATCATTTCTTGGATTCAAACTCCCATATATCGCGAACGGATTGACCTAACCCAAAAATTGCTATTGCGTATGAAAGTAGAAACTCGCCCGATTAGAACGGTATGTGTATTTTTTCCCTAGGCCATTCTGGTTAACCGTTTGGAGCAGCAGACGTGCAAAAATTTGTTATTTTGTCAACCATTTCTTAGCTTCAAAGTCCGATATCTCGCGAACGGATTGACCAAACCCAAAAATTCCTGCAGCGTCTGAACGTAGAAACTCGCCCCATTACAAAGGTATGGGTATTTTTTCCCAGGCCACTCTGGTTAAGCGTTTGGAGCAGCAGAATCGCGAAAAATTTGTCGTCTTCTCAACCATTTCTTAGCTTCAAACTCCCATATCTCGCGAACGGATTGACTAAACCCAAAAATTCCTATTGCATCTGAAAGTAGAAACTCGCCCGAGTACAACGGTATGTGTATTTTTTCCCTAGGCCATTCTGGTTAAGCGATTGGAGCAGCAGAAGTGCGAAAAATATGTTACCTCCTCAACCATTTCTTAGCTTCAAACTCCCATATCTCGCGAACGGATTGACCTAACCCAAAAATTCCTATTGCGTCTGAAAGTAGAAACTCGCCCGATTAGAACGGTATGTGTATTTTCTCCCTAGGCCATTCTGGTTAAGCGTTTGGAGCAGCAGACGTGCGAAAAATTTGTTATCTTGTCAACCATTTCTTAGATTCAAAGTCCGATATCTCGCGAACGGATTGACCAAACCCAAAAATTCCTGCAGCGTCTGAACGTAGAAACTCGCCCAATTACAAAGGTATGTTTATTTTTTCCCCAGGCCACTCTGGTTAAGCGTTTGGAGCAGCAGAATCGCGAAGAATTTGTCGCCTTCTCAACCATTTCTTAGCTTCAAACTCCCATATCTCGCGAACGGATTGACTAAACCCAAATATTCCTATTGCATCTGAAAGTAGAAACTCGCCCGATTACAACGTTATGTGTATTTTTTCCCTAGGCCATTCTGGTTAAGCGATTGGAGCAGCAGAAGTGCGAAGAATTTGTTACCTCCTCAAACATTTCTTAGCTTCAAACTCCCATATATCGCGAACGGATTGACCTAACCCAAAAATTCCTATTGCGCGTGAAAGTAGAAACTCGTCCTCTTACAACGGTATGTGTATTTTCCCCCTAGGCCATTCTGGTTAAGCGACTGGAGCAGCAGAAGTGCGAAAAATTTGTTGCCTTCTCAATCATTTCTTAGCTTCAAACTCCCGTATCTCGCGAACGGATTGACCTAACCCAAAAATTGCAATTGCGTATGAAAGTAGAAACTCGTCCGGTTACAACGGTATGTGTATTTTTTCCCTAGGCCATTCTGGTTAAGCGGTTGGAGCACCAGAAGAGCGAAATATTTGTTGGCTTCTCAACCATTTCTTGGCTTCAAACTCCCATATCTCGCGACCGGATTGACCTAACCCAAAAATTCCTATTGCGTCTGAAAGTAGAAACTCGTCCGGTTACAACTGTATGTGTATTTTCTTCCTAGGCCATTCTGGTTAAACGGTTGGAGCAGCAGAAGTGCGAAATATTTGATGCCTTCTCCACCATTTCTTGGCTTCAAACTCCCATATCTCGCGAACAGATTGACCTAACCCAAAAATTCCTGCTGCGTCTCAAAGTAGAAACTCGCCCGACTACAAAGGTATGTGTATTTTTTCCCAGGCCACTCTGGTTAAGCGTTTGGAGCAGCAGAATTGCGAAAAATTTGTCGCCTTCTCAACCATTTCTTAGCTTCAAACTCCCATATCTCGCGAACGGTTTGACTAAACCCAAAAATTCCTATTGCATCTGAAAGTAGAAATGCGCCCGATTACAACGGTATGTGTATTTTTTCCCTAGGCCATTCTGGTTAAGCGATTGGAGCAGCAGAAGTGCGAAAAATTTGTTACCTCCTCAACCATTTCTTAGCTTCAAACTCCCATATCTCGCGAACGGATTGACCTAACCCAAAAATTCCTATTGCGTCTGAAAGTAGAAACTCTTCCTCTTACAACGGCATGTGTATTTTTTCCCTAGGCCATTCTGGTTAAGCGTTTGGAGCAGCAGAAGTGCGAAATATTTGTTGCCTTCTCAACCATTTCTTGGCTTCAAACTCCCATATCTCGCGAACAGATTGATCTAACCCAAAAATTCCTGCTGCGTCTGAAAGTAGAAACTCGCCCGGTTACAACTGTATGTGTATTTTCTTCCTAGGCCATTCTGGTTAAACGGTTGGAGCAGCAGAAGTGCGAAATATTTGTTGTCTTGTCAACCATTTCTTAGCTTCAAAGTCCCATATCTCGCGAACGGATAGACCAAACCCAGAAATTCCTGCTGCGTCTGAAAGTAGAAACTCGGCCGATTACAACGGTATGTGTATTTCTTCCCTAGGCCATTCTGGATAAGCGGTTGGAGCAGCAGAAGTGCGAAAAATTTGATGCCTTCTCAACCATTTCTTAGCTTCAAACTCCCGTATCTCGCGAACGGATTGAACTAACCCAAAAATTGCTATCGCGTCTGAAAATAGAAACTCGTCCGGTTACAACGGTATGTGTATTTTTTCCCTAGGCCATTCTGGTTAAGCGGTTGGAGCAGCAGAATTGCGAAAAATTTGTTGTCTTCTCAAATATTTCTTAGCTTCAAACTCCCGTATCTCGCGAACGGATTGACAAAACCCAGAAATTCCTGCTGCGTCTGAAAGTAGAAACTTGCTCGATTACAGCGGTATGGGTATTTTTTCCCTAGGCCAATCTGGTTAAGCGGTTGGAGCAGCAGAAGTGCGAAAAATTTGTTGCCTTCTCAACTGTTTCTTAGCTTCAAAGTCCCATATCTCGCGAACGGATAGACCAAACCCAGAAATTCCTGCTGCGTCTGAAAGTAGAAACTCGCCCGATTACAACGGTATGTGTATTTTTTCCCTAGGCCAATCTGGTTAAGCGATTCGAGCAGCAGAAGTGCGAAAAATTTGAAGCCTCCTCAACCATTTCTTAGCTTCAAACTCCCGTATCTCGCGAACGGATTGACCTAACCCAAAAATTGCTATTGCGTATGAAAGTAGAAACTCGTCCGGTTACAACGGTATGTGTATTTTTTCCCTAGGCCACTCTGGTTAAGCGGTTGGAGCAGCAGAAGAGCGAAATATTTGTTGCCTTCTCAATCATTTCTTGGATTCAAACTCCCATATATCGCGAACGGATTGACCTAACCGAAAAATTGCTATTGCGTATGAAAGTAGAAACTCGTCCGGTTACAACGGTATGTGTATTTTTCCCATAGGCCATTCTGGTTAAGCGTTTGGAGCAGCAGAAATGCGAAAAATTTGTTGTCTTCTCAACTATTTCTTAGCTTCAAAGTCCCATATCTCGCGAACGGATAGACCAAACCCAGAAATTCTTGCTGCTTCTGAAAGTAGAAGCTCGCCCGATTACAATGGTATGTTTATTTTTTCCCTAGGCCAATCTGGTTAAGCGTTTGGAGCAGCAGAAGTGCGAAAAATTTGATGCCTTCTCAACCATTTCTTAGCTTCAAACTCCCGTATCTCGCGAACGGATTGACCTAACCCAAAAATTGCAATTGCGTATGAAAGTAGAAACTCGTCCGGTTACAACGGTATGTGTATTTTTTCCCTAGGCCATTCTGGTTAAGCGGTTGGAGCACCAGAAGAGCGAAATATTTGTTGGCTTCTCAACCATTTCTTGGCTTCAAACTCCCATATCTCGCGACCGGATTGACCTAACCCAAAAATTCCTATTGCGTCTGAAAGTAGAAACTCGTCCGGTTACAACTGTATGTGTATTTTCTTCCTAGGCCATTCTGGTTAAACGGTTGGAGCAGCAGAAGTGCGAAATATTTGATGCCTTCTCCACCATTTCTTGGCTTCAAACTCCCATATCTCGCGAACAGATTGACCTAACCCAAAAATTCCTGCTGCGTCTCAAAGTAGAAACTCGCCCGACTACAAAGGTATGTGTATTTTTTCCCAGGCCACTCTGGTTAAGCGTTTGGAGCAGCAGAATTGCGAAAAATTTGTCGCTTTCTCAACCATTTCTTAGCTTCAAACTCCCATATCTCGCGAACGGTTTGACTAAACCCAAAAATTCCTATTGCATCTGAAAGTAGAAATGCGCCCGATTACAACGGTATGTGTATTTTTTCCCTAGGCCATTCTGGTTAAGCGATTGGAGCAGCAGAAGTGCGAAAAATTTGTTACCTCCTCAACCATTTCTTAGCTTCAAACTCCCATATCTCGCGAACGGATTGACCTAACCCAAAAATTCCTATTGCGTCTGAAAGTAGAAACTCTTCCTCTTACAACGGCATGTGTATTTTTTCCCTAGGCCATTCTGGTTAAGCGTTTGGAGCAGCAGAAGTGCGAAATATTTGTTGCCTTCTCAACCATTTCTTGGCTTCAAACTCCCATATCTCGCGAACAGATTGATCTAACCCAAAAATTCCTGCTGCGTCTGAAAGTAGAAACTCGCCCGGTTACAACTGTATGTGTATTTTCTTCCTAGGCCATTCTGGTTAAACGGTTGGAGCAGCAGAAGTGCGAAATATTTGTTGTCTTGTCAACCATTTCTTAGCTTCAAAGTCCCATATCTCGCGAACGGATAGACCAAACCCAGAAATTCCTGCTGCGTCTGAAAGTAGAAACTCGGCCGATTACAACGGTATGTGTATTTCTTCCCTAGGCCATTCTGGATAAGCGGTTGGAGCAGCAGAAGTGCGAAAAATTTGATGCCTTCTCAACCATTTCTTAGCTTCAAACTCCCGTATCTGGCGAACGGATTGAACTAACCCAAAAATTGCTATCGCGTCTGAAAATAGAATCTCGTCCGGTTACAACGGTATGTGTATTTTTTCCCTAGGCCATTCTGGTTAAGCGGTTGGAGCAGCAGAATTGCGAAAAATTTGTTGTCTTCTCAAATATTTCTTAGCTTCAAACTCCCGTATCTCGCGAACGGATTGACCTAACCCAAAAATTGCTATTGCGTATGAAAGTAGAAACTCGTCCGGTTACAACGGTATGTGTATTTTTTCCCTAGGCCACTCTGGTTAAGCGGTTGGAGCAGCAGAAGAGCGAAATATTTGTTGCCTTCTCAATCATTTCTTGGATTCAAACTCCCATATATCGCGAACGGATTGACCTAACCCAAAAATTGCTATTGCGTATGAAAGTAGAAACTCGTCCGGTTACAACGGTATGTGTATTTTTTCCCTAGGCCACTCTGGTTAAGCGGTTGGAGCAGCAGAAGAGCGAAATATTTGTTGCCTTCTCAATCATTTCTTGGATTCAAACTCCCATATATCGCGAACGGATTGACCTAACCCAAAAATTGCTATTGCGTATGAAAGTAGAAACTCGCCCGATTAGAACGGTATGTGTATTTTTTCCCTAGGCCATTCTGGTTAACCGTTTGGAGCAGCAGACGTGCAAAAATTTGTTATTTTGTCAACCATTTCTTAGCTTCAAAGTCCGATATCTCGCGAACGGATTGACCAAACCCAAAAATTCCTGCAGCGTCTGAACGTAGAAACTCGCCCCATTACAAAGGTATGGGTATTTTTTCCCAGGCCACTCTGGTTAAGCGTTTGGAGCAGCAGAATCGCGAAAAATTTGTCGTCTTCTCAACCATTTCTTAGCTTCAAACTCCCATATCTCGCGAACGGATTGACTAAACCCAAAAATTCCTATTGCATCTGAAAGTAGAAACTCGCCCGAGTACAACGGTATGTGTATTTTTTCCCTAGGCCATTCTGGTTAAGCGATTGGAGCAGCAGAAGTGCGAAAAATATGTTACCTCCTCAACCATTTCTTAGCTTCAAACTCCCATATCTCGCGAACGGATTGACCTAACCCAAAAATTCCTATTGCGTCTGAAAGTAGAAACTCGCCCGATTAGAACGGTATGTGTATTTTCTCCCTAGGCCATTCTGGTTAAGCGTTTGGAGCAGCAGACGTGCGAAAAATTTGTTATCTTGTCAACCATTTCTTAGATTCAAAGTCCGATATCTCGCGAACGGATTGACCAAACCCAAAAATTCCTGCAGCGTCTGAACGTAGAAACTCGCCCAATTACAAAGGTATGTTTATTTTTTCCCCAGGCCACTCTGGTTAAGCGTTTGGAGCAGCAGAATCGCGAAGAATTTGTCGCCTTCTCAACCATTTCTTAGCTTCAAACTCCCATATCTCGCGAACGGATTGACTAAACCCAAAAATTCCTATTGCATCTGAAAGTAGAAACTCGCCCGATTACAACGTTATGTGTATTTTTTCCCTAGGCCATTCTGGTTAAGCGATTGGAGCAGCAGAAGTGCGAAGAATTTGTTACCTCCTCAAACATTTCTTAGCTTCAAACTCCCATATATCGCGAACGGATTGACCTAACCCAAAAATTCCTATTGCGCGTGAAAGTAGAAACTCGTCCTCTTACAACGGTATGTGTATTTTCCCCCTAGGCCATTCTGGTTAAGCGACTGGAGCAGCAGAAGTGCGAAAAATTTGTTGCCTTCTCAATCATTTCTTAGCTTCAAACTCCCATATCTCGCTAACGGATTGACCTAACCCAAAAATTCCTATTGCGTCTGAAAGTAGAAACTCGTCCTCTTACAACGGTATGTGTATTCCTTCCCTAGGCCATTCTGATTAAGCGTTTGGAGCAGCAGAAGTGCGAAATATTTGTTGCCTTCTCAACCATTTCTTGGCTTCAAACTCCCATATCTCGCGAACGGATTGACCAATCACAGAAATTCCTGCTGCGTCTGAAAGTAGAAACTCGCTCGATTACAACGGTATGTGTATTTTCTTCCTAGGCCATTCTGGTTAAACGGTTGGAGCAGCAGAAGTGCGAAATATTTGATGCCTTCTCCACCATTTCTTGGCTTCAAACTCCCATATCTCGCGAACAGATTGACCTAACCCAAAAATTCCTGCTGCGTCTCAAAGTAGAAACTCGCCCGACTACAAAGGTATGTGTATTTTTTCCCAGGCCACTCTGGTTAAGCGTTTGGAGCAGCAGAATTGCGAAAAATTTGTCGCCTTCTCAACCATTTCTTAGCTTCAAACTCCCATATCTCGCGAACGGTTTGACTAAACCCAAAAATTCCTATTGCATCTGAAAGTAGTAATGCGCCCGATTACAACGGTATGTGTATTTTTTCCCTAGGCCATTCTGGTTAAGCGATTGGAGCAGCAGAAGTGCGAAAAATTTGTTACCTCCTCAACCATTTCTTAGCTTCAAACTCCCATATCTCGCGAACGGATTGACCTAACCCAAAAATTCCTATTGCGTCTGAAAGTAGAAACTCTTCCTCTTACAACGGCATGTGTATTTTTTCCCTAGGCCATTCTGGTTAAGCGTTTGGAGCAGCAGAAGTGCGAAATATTTGTTGCCTTCTCAACCATTTCTTGGCTTCAAACTCCCATATCTCGCGAACAGATTGATCTAACCCAAAAATTCCTGCTGCGTCTGAAAGTAGAAACTCGCCCGGTTACAACTGTATGTGTATTTTCTTCCTAGGCCATTCTGGTTAAACGGTTGGAGCAGCAGAAGTGCGAAATATTTGTTGTCTTGTCAACCATTTCTTAGCTTCAAAGTCCCATATCTCGCGAACGGATAGACCAAACCCAGAAATTCCTGCTGCGTCTGAAAGTAGAAACTCGGCCGATTACAACGGTATGTGTATTTCTTCCCTAGGCCATTCTGGATAAGCGGTTGGAGCAGCAGAAGTGCGAAAAATTTGATGCCTTCTCAACCATTTCTTAGCTTCAAACTCCCGTATCTGGCGAACGGATTGAACTAACCCAAAAATTGCTATCGCGTCTGAAAATAGAATCTCGTCCGGTTACAACGGTATGTGTATTTTTTCCCTAGGCCATTCTGGTTAAGCGGTTGGAGCAGCAGAATTGCGAAAAATTTGTTGTCTTCTCAAATATTTCTTAGCTTCAAACTCCCGTATCTCGCGAACGGATTGACAAAACCCAGAAATTCCTGCTGCGTCTGAAAGTAGAAACTTGCTCGATTACAGCGGTATGGGTATTTTTTCCCTAGGCCAATCTGGTTAAGCGGTTGGAGCAGCAGAAGTGCGAAAAATTTGTTGCCTTCTCAACTATTTCTTAGCTTCAAAGTCCCATATCTCGCGAACGGATAGACCAAACCCAGAAATTCCTGCTGCGTCTGAAAGTAGAAACTCGCCCGATTACAACGGTATGTGTATTTTTTCCCTAGGCCAATCTGGTTAAGCGATTCGAGCTGCAGAAGTGCGAAAAATTTGAACCCTCCTCAACCATTTCTTAGCTTCAAACTCCCGTATCTCGCGAACGGATTGACCTAACCCAAAAATTGCTATTGCGTATGAAAGTAGAAACTCGTCCGGTTACAACGGTATGTGTATTTTTTCCCTAGGCCACTCTGGTTAAGCGGTTGGAGCAGCAGAAGAGCGAAATATTTGTTGCCTTCTCAATCATTTCTTGGATTCAAACTCCCATATATCGCGAACGGATTGACCTAACCCAAAAATTCCTATTGCGCGTGAAAGTAGAAACTCGTCCTCTTACAACGGTATGTGTATTTTCCCCCTAGGCCATTCTGGTTAAGCGACTGGAGCAGCAGAAGTGCGAAAAATTTGTTGCCTTCTCAATCATTTCTTAGCTTCAAACTCCCATATCTCGCTAACGGATTGACCTAACCCAAAAATTCCTATTGCGTCTGAAAGTAGAAACTCGTCCTCTTACAACGGTATGTGTATTCCTTCCCTAGGCCATTCTGATTAAGCGTTTGGAGCAGCAGAAGTGCGAAATATTTGTTGCCTTCTCAACCATTTCTTGGCTTCAAACTCCCATATCTCGCGAACGGATTGACCAATCACAGAAATTCCTGCTGCGTCTGAAAGTAGAAACTCGCTCGATTACAACGGTATGTGTATTTTATCCCTAGGCCATTCTGGTTAAGCGGCTGGAAACGCAGAAGTGCGAAAAATTTGTTGTCTTGTCAACCATTTCTTAGCTTCAAACTCCCATATGTCGCGAACGGATTGACCTAACCCAAAAATTCGTATTGCATCTGAAAGTAGGAACACGCCCGATTACAACGGTATGTGTATTTACCCCCTAGGCCATTCTGGTTAAGCGTCTGGAGCAGCAGAAGTGCAAAAAATTTGTTCCCTTCTCAACCATTTCTTGGCTTCAAATTCCCATATCTCGCGAACAGATTGACTTAACCCAAAAATTCCTGCTGCGTCTGAAAGTAGAAACTCGCCCGATTACAACGGTATGTGTATTTTTTCCCTAGGCCATTCTGGTTAAGCCTTTGGAGCAGCAGAATTGCGAAAAATTTGTTGTCTTCTCAACCATTTCTTAGCTTCAAACTCCCATATGTAGCGAACGGATTGACCTAACCCAAAAATTCCTATTGCATCTGAAAGTAGAAACTCGCCCGATTACAACGGTACGTGTATTTTCCCCCTAGGCCATTCTGGTTACGCGACTGGAGCAGCAGAAGTGCGAAAAATTTGTTACCTTCTCAACCATTTCTTAGCTTCAAACTCCCGTATCTCGCGAACGGATTGACCTAACACAAAAATTCCTATTGCGTCTGAAAGTAGAAACTCGTCCGGTTACAACGGTATGTGTATTTTTTCCCTTGGCCATTCTGGTTAAGCGGTTGGAGCAGCAGAAGTGCGAAAAATTTGTTACCTTCTCAACCATTTCTTAGCTTCAAACTCCCGTATCTCGCGAACGGATTGACATAACCCAAAAATTCCTATTGCGTCTGAAAGTAGAAACTCGTCCGGTTACAACGGTATGTGTATTTTCTCCCTAGGCCATTCTGGTAAAGCGACTGGAGCAGCAGAAGTGCAAAAAATTTGATGCCTCCTCAACCATTTCTTGGCTTCAAACTCCCATATATCGCGAACGGATTGAACTAACTCAAAAATTCCTATTGCATCTGAAAGTAGAAACTCGCCCGATTACAACGGTATGTGTATTTTTCCCATAGGCCATTCTGGTTAAGCGTTTGGAGCAGCAGAAGTGCGAAAAATTTGTTGTCTTCTCAACTATTTCTTAGCTTCAAAGTCCCATATCTCGCGAACGGATAGACCAAACCCAGAAATTCTTGCTGCTTCTGAAAGTAGAAGCTCGCCCGATTACAATGGTATGTTTATTTTTTCCCTAGGGCAATCTGGTTAAGCGTTTGGAGCACCAGAAGAGCGAAATATTTGTTGCCTTCTCAAACATTTCTTGACTTCAAACTCCCATATCTCGCGAACAGATTGACCTAACCCAAAAATTCCTGCTGCGTCTCAAAGTAGAAACTCGCCCGATTACAACGGCATGTGTGTTTTTTCCCTAGGCCATTCTGGTTAAGCGTTTGGGGCAGCAGAATTGCGAAAAACTTGTTGTCTTCTCAACTGTTTCTTAGCTTCAAAGTCCCATATCTCGCGAACGGATAGACCAAACCCAGAAATTCCTGCTGCGTCTGAAAGTAGAAACTCGCCCGATTACAACGGTATGTGTGTTTTTTCCCTAGGCCAATCTGGTTAAGCGATTCGAGCAGCAGAAGTGCGAAAAATTTGATGCCTCCTCAACCATTTCTTAGCTTCAAACTCCCGTATCTCGCGAACGGATTGACCTAACCCAAAAATTGCTGTTGCGTATGAAAGTAGAAACTCGTCCGGTTACAACGGTATGTGTATTTTTTCCCTAGGCCATTCTGGTTAAGCGGTTGGAGCAGCAGAAGAGCGAAATATTTGTTGCCTTCTCAACCATTTCTTGGCTTCAAACTCCCATATATCGCGAACGGATTGACCTAACTCAAAAATTCCTATTGCATTTGAAAGTAGAAACTCGCCCGATTACAACGGTATGTGTATTTTTCCCATAGGCCATTCTGGTTAAGCGTTTGGAGCAGCTGAAGTGCGAAAAATTTGTTGTCTTCTCAACTATTTCTTAGCTTCAAACTCCCATATCTCGCGAACAGATTGACCTAACCCAAAAATTCCTGCTGCGTCTCAAAGTAGAAACTCGCCCGATTACAACGGTATGTGTGTTTTTTCCCTAGGCCATTCTGGTTAAGCGTTTGGGGCAGCAGAATTGCGAAAAACTTGTTGTCTTCTCAACTATTTCTTAGCTTCGAACTCCCATACCTCGCGAACGGATTGACAAAACCCAAAAATTCCTGCTGCGTCTGAAAGTAGAAACTCGCCCGATTACAACGGTATGTGTATTTTTTCCCTAGGCCAATCTGGTTAAGCGATTGGAGCAGCAGAAGTGCGAAAAATTTGTTGCCTTCTCAACCATTTCTTAGATTCAAACTCCCATATCTTGCGACCGGATTGACCTAACCCAAAAATTCCTATTGCGTCTGAAAGTAGAAACTCGTCCGGTTACAACTGTATGTGTATTTTCTTCCTAGGCCATTCTGGTTAAGCGGTTGGAGCAGCAGAAGTGCGAAATATTTGTTGCCTTCTCAACCATTTCTTGGCTTCAAACTCCCATATCTCGCGAACAGATTGACCTAACCCAAAAATTCCTGCTGCGTCTCAAAGTAGAAACTCGCCCGATTACAAAGGTATGTGTATTTTTTCCCAGGCCACTCTGGTTAAGCGTTTGGAGCAGCAGAATTGCGAAAAACTTGTTGTCTTCTCAACTATTTCTTGGCTTCAAACTCCCATATCTTGCGACCGGATTGACCTAACCCAAAAATTCCTATTGCGTCTGAAAGTAGAAACTCGTCCGGTTACAACGGTATGTGTATTTTTTCCCTAGGCCATTCTGGTTAAGCGGTTGGAGCAGCAGAAGTGCGAAATATTTGTTGCCTTCTCAACCATTTCTAGGCTTCAAACTCCCATATCCCGCGAATAGATTGACCTAACCCAAAAATTCCTGCTGCGTCTCAAAGTAGAAACTCGCCCGATTACAACGGTATGTGTGTTTTTTCCCTAGGCCATTCTGGTTAAGCGTTTGGAGCAGCAGAATTGGGAAAAATTTGTTGTCTTCTCAACTATTTCTTAGCTTCAAACTACCATATCTCGCGAACGGATTGACAAAACCCAAAAATTCCTGCTGCGTGTGTAAATAGAAACCCGCCCGATTACAACGGTATGTGTTTTTTTCCCTGGGCCAATCTGGTTAAGCGATTGGAGCAGCAGAAGTGCGAAAAATTTGTTGCCCTCTCAACCATTTCTTAGATTCAAACTCCCATATCTCGCGACCGGATTGACCTAACCCAAAAATTCCTATTGCGTCTAAAAGTAGAAACTCGTCCGGTTACAACGGTATGTGTATTTTTTCCCTAGACCGTTCTGGTTAAGCGTTTGGAGCCGCAGAAGTGCGAAAAATTTGTTGCCTTCTCAACCATTTCTTGGCTTCAAACTCCCATATCTCGCGAACAGATTGACCTAACCCTAAAATTCCTATTGCATCTGAAAGTAGAAACTCGCCCGATTAGAACGGTATGTGTATTTTTTCCCTAGGCGATTCTGGTTAAGCGTTTGGAGCTGCAGACGTGCGAAAAATTTGTTATCTTGTCAACCATTTCTTCGCTTCAAAGTCCGATATCTCGCGAACGGATTGACCAAACCCAAAAATTCCTTCAGCGTCAGAACGTAGAAACTCGCCCGATTACAACGGTATGTGAATTTTCTCCCCAGGCCATTCGGGTTAAGCGTTTGGAGCAGCAGAAGTGCGAAAAATTTGTTGTCTTCTCAACCATTTCTTAGCTTCAAACTACCATATCTCGCGAACGGATTGACATAACCCAAAAATTCCTATTGCATCTGAAAGTAGAAACTCGCCCGATTACAACGGTATGTGTATTTTTTCCCTAGGCCAATCTGGTTAAGCGATTGGAGCAGCAGAAGTGCGAAAAATTTGTTGCCTTCTCAACCATTTCTTAGATTCAAACTCCCACATCTTGCGACCGGATTGACCTATCCCAAAAATTCCTATTGCGTCTGAAAGTAGAAACTCGTCCGGTTACAACTGTATGTGTATTTTCTTCCTAGGCCATTCTGGTTAAGCGGTTGGAGCAGCAGAAGTGCGAAATATTTGTTGCCTTCTCAACCATTTCTTGGCTTCAAACTCCCATATCTCGCGAACAGATTGACCTAACCCAAAAATTCCTGCTGCGTCTCAAAGTAGAAACTCGCCCGATTACAAAGGTATGTGTATTTTTTCCCAGGCCACTCTGGTTAAGCGTTTGGAGCAGCAGAATTGCGAAAAATTTGTCGCCTTCTCAACCATTTCTTAGCTTCAAACTCCCATATCTCGCGAACGGTTTGACTAAACCCAAAAATTCCTATTGCATCTGAAAGTAGAAACTCGCCCGATTACAACGGTATGTGTATTTTTTCCCTAGGCCATTCTGGTTAAGCGATTGGAGCAGCAGAAGTGCGAAAAATTTGTGACCTCCTCAACCATTTCTTAGCTTCAAACTCCCATATCTCGCGAACGGATTGACCTAACCCAAAAATTCCTATTGCGTCTGAAAGTAGAAACTCTTCCTCTTACAACGGCATGTGTATTTTTTCCCTAGGCCATTCTGGTTAAGCGTTTAGAGCAGCAGAAGTGCGAAATATTTGTTGCCTTCTCAACCATTTCTTGGCTTCAAACTCCCATATCTCGCGAACAGATTGATCTAACCCAAAAATTCCTGCTGCGTCTGAAAGTAGAAACTCGCCCGATTACAACGGTATGTGTATTTTTTCCCTAGGCCATTCTGGTTAAGCGTTTGGAGCAGCAGAATTGCGAAAAATTTGTTACCTTCTCAACCATTTCTTAGCTTCAAACTCCCGTATCTCGCGAACGGATTGACCTAACCCAAAAATTCCTATTGCGTCTGAAAGTAGAAACTCGTCCGGTTACAACGGTATGTGTATTTTTTCCCTAGGCCATTCTGGTTAAGCGGTTGGAGCAGCAGAAGTGCGAAATATTTGTTGCCTTCTCAACCATTTCTAGGCTTCAAACTCCCATATCCCGCGAATAGATTGACCTAACCCAAAAATTCCTGCTGCGTCTCAAAGTAGAAACTCGCCCGATTACAACGGTATGTGTGTTTTTTCCCTAGGCCATTCTGGTTAAGCGTTTGGAGCAGCAGAATTGGGAAAAATTTGTTGTCTTCTCAACTATTTCTTAGCTTCAAACTACCATATCTCGCGAACGGATTGACAAAACCCAAAAATTCCTGCTGCGTGTGTAAATAGAAACCCGCCCGATTACAACGGTATGTGTTTTTTTCCCTGGGCCAATCTGGTTAAGCGATTGGAGCAGCAGAAGTGCGAAAAATTTGTTGCCCTCTCAACCATTTCTTAGATTCAAACTCCCATATCTCGCGACCGGATTGACCTAACCCAAAAATTCCTGCTGCGTCTCAAAGTAGAAACTCGCCCGATTACAAAGGTATGTGTATTTTTTCCCAGGCCACTCTGGTTAAGCGTTTGGAGCAGCAGAATTGCGAAAAATTTGTCGCCTTCTCAACCATTTCTTAGCTTCAAACTCCCATATCTCGCGAACGGTTTGACTAAACCCAAAAATTCCTATTGCATCTGAAAGTAGAAACTCGCCCGATTACAACGGTATGTGTATTTTTTCCCTAGGCCATTCTGGTTAAGCGATTGGAGCAGCAGAAGTGCGAAAAATTTGTTGCCTTCTCAACCATTTCTTAGATTCAAACTCCCATATCTTGCGACCGGATTGACCTAACCCAAAAATTCCTATTGCGTCTGAAAGTAGAAACTCGTCCGGTTACAACTGTATGTGTATTTTCTTCCTAGGCCATTCTGGTTAAGCGGTTGGAGCAGCAGAAGTGCGAAATATTTGTTGCCTTCTCAACCATTTCTTGGCTTCAAACTCCCATATCTCGCGAACAGATTGACCTAACCCAAAAATTCCTGCTGCGTCTCAAAGTAGAAACTCGCCCGATTACAAAGGTATGTGTATTTTTTCCCAGGCCACTCTGGTTAAGCGTTTGGAGCAGCAGAATTGCGAAAAACTTGTTGTCTTCTCAACTATTTCTTGGCTTCAAACTCCCATATCTTGCGACCGGATTGACCTAACCCAAAAATTCCTATTGCGTCTGAAAGTAGAAACTCGTCCGGTTACAACGGTATGTGTATTTTTTCCCTAGGCCATTCTGGTTAAGCGGTTGGAGCAGCAGAAGTGCGAAATATTTGTTGCCTTCTCAACCATTTCTAGGCTTCAAACTCCCATATCCCGCGAATAGATTGACCTAACCCAAAAATTCCTGCTGCGTCTCAAAGTAGAAACTCGCCCGATTACAACGGTATGTGTGTTTTTTCCCTAGGCCATTCTGGTTAAGCGTTTGGAGCAGCAGAATTGGGAAAAATTTGTTGTCTTCTCAACTATTTCTTAGCTTCAAACTACCATATCTCGCGAACGGATTGACAAAACCCAAAAATTCCTGCTGCGTGTGTAAATAGAAACCCGCCCGATTACAACGGTATGTGTTTTTTTCCCTGGGCCAATCTGGTTAAGCGATTGGAGCAGCAGAAGTGCGAAAAATTTGTTGCCCTCTCAACCATTTCTTAGATTCAAACTCCCATATCTCGCGACCGGATTGACCTAACCCAAAAATTCCTATTGCGTCTAAAAGTAGAAACTCGTCCGGTTACAACGGTATGTGTATTTTTTCCCTAGACCGTTCTGGTTAAGCGTTTGGAGCCGCAGAAGTGCGAAAAATTTGTTGCCTTCTCAACCATTTCTTGGCTTCAAACTCCCATATCTCGCGAACAGATTGACCTAACCCTAAAATTCCTATTGCATCTGAAAGTAGAAACTCGCCCGATTAGAACGGTATGTGTATTTTTTCCCTAGGCGATTCTGGTTAAGCGTTTGGAGCTGCAGACGTGCGAAAAATTTGTTATCTTGTCAACCATTTCTTCGCTTCAAAGTCCGATATCTCGCGAACGGATTGACCAAACCCAAAAATTCCTTCAGCGTCAGAACGTAGAAACTCGCCCGATTACAACGGTATGTGAATTTTCTCCCCAGGCCATTCGGGTTAAGCGTTTGGAGCAGCAGAAGTGCGAAAAATTTGTTGTCTTCTCAACCATTTCTTAGCTTCAAACTACCATATCTCGCGAACGGATTGACATAACCCAAAAATTCCTATTGCATCTGAAAGTAGAAACTCGCCCGATTACAACGGTATGTGTATTTTTTCCCTAGGCCAATCTGGTTAAGCGATTGGAGCAGCAGAAGTGCGAAAAATTTGTTGCCTTCTCAACCATTTCTTAGATTCAAACTCCCACATCTTGCGACCGGATTGACCTATCCCAAAAATTCCTATTGCGTCTGAAAGTAGAAACTCGTCCGGTTACAACTGTATGTGTATTTTCTTCCTAGGCCATTCTGGTTAAGCGGTTGGAGCAGCAGAAGTGCGAAATATTTGTTGCCTTCTCAACCATTTCTTGGCTTCAAACTCCCATATCTCGCGAACAGATTGACCTAACCCAAAAATTCCTGCTGCGTCTCAAAGTAGAAACTCGCCCGATTACAAAGGTATGTGTATTTTTTCCCAGGCCACTCTGGTTAAGCGTTTGGAGCAGCAGAATTGCGAAAAATTTGTCGCCTTCTCAACCATTTCTTAGCTTCAAACTCCCATATCTCGCGAACGGTTTGACTAAACCCAAAAATTCCTATTGCATCTGAAAGTAGAAACTCGCCCGATTACAACGGTATGTGTATTTTTTCCCTAGGCCATTCTGGTTAAGCGATTGGAGCAGCAGAAGTGCGAAAAATTTGTTACCTCCTCAACCATTTCTTAGCTTCAAACTCCCATATCTCGCGAACGGATTGACCTAACCCAAAAATTCCTATTGCGTCTGAAAGTAGAAACTCTTCCTCTTACAACGGCATGTGTATTTTTTCCCTAGGCCATTCTGGTTAAGCGTTTAGAGCAGCAGAAGTGCGAAATATTTGTTGCCTTCTCAACCATTTCTTGGCTTCAAACTCCCATATCTCGCGAACAGATTGATCTAACCCAAAAATTCCTGCTGCGTCTGAAAGTAGAAACTCGCCCGATTACAACGGTATGTGTATTTTTTCCCTAGGCCATTCTGGTTAAGCGTTTGGAGCAGCAGAATTGCGAAAAATTTGTTACCTTCTCAACCATTTCTTAGCTTCAAACTCCCGTATCTCGCGAACGGATTGACCTAACCCAAAAATTCCTATTGCGTCTGAAAGTAGAAACTCGTCCGGTTACAACGGTATGTGTATTTTTTCCCTTGGCCATTCTGGTTAAGCGGTTGGAGCAGCAGAAGTGCGATAAAATTTGTTACCTTCTCAACCATTTCTTAGCTTCAAACTCCCGTATCTCGCGAACGGATTGACTAAACCCAAAAATTCCTATTGCATCTGAAAGTAGAAACTCGCACGATTACAACGGTACGTGTATTTTCCCCCTAGGCCATTCTGGTTAAGCGACTGGAGCAGCAGAAGTGCGAAAAATTTGTTACCTTCTCAACCATTTCTTAGCTTCAAACTCCCGTATCTCGCGAACGGATTGACCTAACCCAAAAATTCCTATTGCGTCTGAAAGTAGAAACTCGTCCGGTTACAACGGTATGTGTATTTTTTCCCTAGGCCATTCTGGTTAAGCGGTTGGAGCAGCAGAAGTGCGAAATATTTGTTGCCTTCTCAACCATTTCTAGGCTTCAAACTCCCATATCCCGCGAACAGATTGACCTAACCCAAAAATTCCTGCTGCGTCTCAAAGTAGAAACTCGCCCAATTACAACGGTATGTGTGTTTTTTCCCTAGGCCATTCTGGTTAAGCGTTTGGAGCAGCAGAATTGGGAAAAATTTGTTGTCTTCTCAACTATTTCTTAGCTTCAAACTACCATATCTCGCGAACGGATTGACAAAACCCAAAAATTCCTGCTGCGTGTGTAAATAGAAACCCGCCCGATTACAACGGTATGTGTTTTTTTCCCTGGGCCAATCTGGTTAAGCGATTGGAGCAGCAGAAGTGCGAAAAATTTGTTGCCTTCTCAACCATTTCTTAGATTCAAACTCCCATATCTCGCGACCGGATTGACCTAACCCAAAAATTCCTATTGCGTCTAAAAGTAGAAACTCGTCCGGTTACAACGGTATGTGTATTTTTTCCCTAGACCGTTCTGGTTAAGCGTTTGGAGCCGCAGAATTGCGAAAAATTTGTTGCCTTCTCAACCATTTCTTGGATTCAAACTCCCATATCTCGCGAACAGATTGACCTAACCCTAAAATTCCTATTGCATCTGAAAGTAGAAACTCGCCCGATTAGAACGGTATGTGTATTTTTTCCCTAGGTGATTCTGGTTAAGCGTTTGGAGCTGCAGACGTGCGAAAAATTTGTTATCTTGTCAACCATTTCTTCGCTTCAAAGTCCGATATCTCGCGAACGGATTGACCAAACCCAAAAATTCCTTCAGCGTCAGAACGTAGAAACTCGCCCGATTACAACGGTATGTGAATTTTTTCCCTAGGCCATTCTAGTTAAGCGGTTGGAGCAGCAGAATTGCGAAATATTTGTTGCCTTCTCAACCATTTCTTGTCTTCAAACTCCCATATCCCGCGAACAGATTGACCTAACCCAAAAATTCCTGCTGCGTCTCAAAGTAGAAACTCGCCCGATTACAACGGAATTTGTGTTTTTTCCCTAGGCCACACTGGTTAAGCGTATGGAGCAGCAGAATTGCGAAAAATTTGTCGCCTTCTCAACCATTTCTTAGCTTCAAAACTCCCATATCTCGCGAACGGATTGACTAAACCCAAAAATTCCTATTGCATCTGAAAGTAGAAACTCGCCCGATTACAACGGTAAGTGTATTTTCCCCCTAGGCCATTCTGGTTAAGCGTTTGGAACAGCAGAATTGCGAAAAATTTGTTGTCTTGTCAACCATTTCTTAGCTTCAAAGTCCCATATCTCGCGAACGGATATACCAAACCCAGAAAATCCTGCTGGGTCTGAAAGTAGAAACTCGCCCGATTACAACGGTATGTGTATTTTTTCCCTAGGCCAATCTGGTTAAGCGTTTGGAGCAGCAGAAGTGCGAAAAATTTGTTGCCTTCTCAACCATTTCTTGGCTTCAAACT
This sequence comes from Ptiloglossa arizonensis, assembly GCF_051014685.1. Lineage (NCBI taxonomy): Eukaryota > Metazoa > Arthropoda > Insecta > Hymenoptera > Colletidae > Ptiloglossa > Ptiloglossa arizonensis. The sequence continues at coordinate 512,507 of NW_027478682.1, read as the reverse complement.
CCCATATTTCGCGAACAGATTGACCTAACCCTAAAATTCCTATTGCATCTGAAAGTAGAAACTCGCCCGATTAGAACGGTATGTGTATTTTTTCCCTAGGCCATTCTGGTTAAGCGGTTGGAGCAGCAGAAGTGCGAAATATTTGTTGCCTTCTCAACCATTTCTTGGCTTCAAACTCCCATATCTCGCGAACGGATTGACCTAACCGAAAAATTGCTATTGCGTCTGAAAATAGAAACACGTCCGGTTACAACGGTATGTGTATTTTTTCCCTAGGCCATCCTGGTTAAGCGGTTGGAGCAGCAGAATTGCGAAAAATTTGTTACCTCCTCAACCATTTCTTAGCTTCAAACACCCATATCTCGCGAACGGATTGACCTAACCCAAAAATTCCTATTGCGTCTGAAAGTAGAAACTCTTCCTCTTACAACGGCATGTGTATTTTTTCCCTAGGCCATTCTGGTTAAGCGTTTAGAGCAGCAGAAGTGCGAAATATTTGTTGCCTTCTCAACCATTTCTTGGCTTCAAACTCCCATATCTCGCGAACAGATTGATCTAACCCAAAAATTCCTGCTGCGTCTGAAAGTAGAAACTCGCCCGATTACAACGGTATGTGTATTTTTTCCCTAGGCCATTCTGGTTAAGCGTTTGGAGCAGCAGAATTGCGAAAAATTTGTTACCTTCTCAACCATTTCTTAGCTTCAAACTCCCGTATCTCGCGAACGGATTGACCTAACCCAAAAATTCCTATTGCGTCTGAAAGTAGAAACTCGTCCGGTTACAACGGTATGTGTATTTTTTCCCTTGGCCATTCTGGTTAAGCGGTTGGAGCAGCAGAAGTGCGATAAAATTTGTTACCTTCTCAACCATTTCTTAGCTTCAAACTCCCGTAGCTCGCGAACGGATTGACTAAACCCAAAAATTCCTATTGCATCTGAAAGTAGAAACTCGCACGATTACAACGGTACGTGTATTTTCCCCCTAGGCCATTCTGGTTAAGCGACTGGAGCAGCAGAAGTGCGAAAAATTTGTTACCTTCTCAACCATTTCTTAGCTTCAAACTCCCGTATCTCGCGAACGGATTGACCTAACCCAAAAATTCCTATTGCGTCTGAAAGTAGAAACTCGTCCGGTTACAACGGTATGTGTATTTTTTCCCTAGGCCATTCTGGTTAAGCGGTTGGAGCAGCAGAAGTGCGAAATATTTGTTGCCTTCTCAACCATTTCTAGGCTTCAAACTCCCATATCCCGCGAACAGATTGACCTAACCCAAAAATTCCTGCTGCGTCTCAAAGTAGAAACTCGCCCAATTACAACGGTATGTGTGTTTTTTCCCTAGGCCATTCTGGTTAAGCGTTTGGAGCAGCAGAATTGGGAAAAATTTGTTGTCTTCTCAACTATTTCTTAGCTAAAACTACATATCTCGCGAACGGATTGACAAAACCCAAAAATTCCTGCTGCGTGTGTAAATAGAAACCCGCCCGAATACAACGGTATGTGTTTTTTTCCCTGTGCCAATCTGGTTAAGCGATTGGAGCAGCAGAAGTGCGAAAAATTTGTTGCCTTCTCAACCATTTCTTAGATTCAAACTCCCATATCTCGCGACCGGATTGACCTAACCCAAAAATTCCTATTGCGTCTAAAAGTAGAAACTCTCTTTTTCCGGTTACAACGGTATGTGTATTTTTTCCCTAGACCGTTCTGGTTAAGCGTTTGGAGCCGCAGAAGTGCGAAAAATTTGTTGCCTTCTCAACCATTTCTTGGCTTCAAACTCCCATATCTCGCGAACAGATTGACCTAACCCTAAAATTCCTATTGCATCTGAAAGTAGAAACTCGCCCGATTAGAACGGTATGTGTATTTTTTCCCTAGGCGATTCTGGTTAAGCGTTTGGAGCTGCAGACGTGCGAAAAATTTGTTATCTTGTCAACCATTTCTTCGCTTCAAAGTCCGATATCTCGCGAACGGATTGACCAAACCCAAAAATTCCTTCAGCGTCAGAACGTAGAAACTCGCCCGATTACAACGGTATGTGAATTTTTTCCCTAGGCCATTCTGGTTAAGCGGTTGGAGCAGCAGAATTGCGAAATATTTGTTGCCTTCTCAACCATTTCTTGTCTTCAAACTCCCATATCCCGCGAACAGATTGACCTAACCCAAAAATTCCTGCTGCGTCTCAAAGTAGAAACTCGCCCGATTACAACGGAATGTGTGTTTTTTTCCCTAGGCCACACTGGTTAAGCGTATGGAGCAGCAGAATTGCGAAAAATTTGTCGCCTTCTCAACCATTTCTTAGCTTCAAAACTCCCATATCTCGCGAACGGATTGACTAAACCCAAAAATTCCTATTGCATCTGAAAGTAGAAACTCGCCCGATTACAACGGTACGTGTATTTTCCCCCTAGGCCATTCTGGTTAAGCGTTTGGAACAGCAGAATTGCGAAAAATTTGTTGTCTTGTCAACCATTTCTTAGCTTCAAAGTCCCATATCTCGCGAACGGATATACCAAACCCAGAAAATCCTGCTGGGTCTGAAAGTAGAAACTCGCCCGATTACAACGGTATGTGTATTTTTTCCCTAGGCCAATCTGGTTAAGCGTTTGGAGCAGCAGAAGTGCGAAAAATTTGTTGCCTTCTCAACCATTTCTTGGCTTCAAACTCCCATATCTCGCGAACAGATTGACCTAACCCTAAAATTCCTATTGCATCTGAAAGTAGAAACTCGCCCGATTAGAACGGTATGTGTATTTTTTCCCTAGGCCATTCTGGTTAAGCGGTTGGAGCAGCAGAAGTGCGAAATATTTGTTGCCTTCTCAACCATTTCTTGGCTTCAAACTCCCATATCTCGCGAACGGATTGACCTAACCGAAAAATTGCTATTGCGTCTGAAAATAGAAACACGTCCGGTTACAACGGTATGTGTATTTTTTCCCTAGGCCATCCTGGTTAAGCGGTTGGAGCAGCAGAAGTGCGAAATATTTGTTGCCTTCTCAACCATTTCTTGGCTTCAAACTCCCATATCCCGCGAACAGATTGACCTAACCCAAAAATTCCTGCTGCGTCTGAAAGTAGAAACTCGCCCGATTACAACGGTATGTGTATTTTCCCCCTAGGCCATTCTGGTTAAGCGACTGGAGCAGCAGAAGTGCGAAATATTTGTTGCCTTCTCAACCATTTCTTGGGTTCAAACTCCCATATCTCGCGAACAGATTGACCTAACCCCAGAATTCCTATTGCATCTGAAAGTAGAAACTCGTCCGGTTACAACGGTATGTGTATTTTTTCCCTAGGCCATTCTGGTTAAGCGGTTGGAGCAGCAGAAGTGCGAAATATTTGTTGCCTTCTCAACCATTTCTTGGCTTCAAACTCCCATATCCCGCGAACAGATTGACCTAACCCAAAAATTCCTGCTGCGTCTCAAAGTAGAAACTCGCCCGATTACAACGGTATGTGTGTTTTTTCCCTAGGCCATTCTGGTTAAGCGTTTGGTGCAGCAGAATTGGGAAAAATTTGTTGTCTTCTCAACTATTTCTTAGCTTCAAACTACCATATCTCGCGAACGGATTAACAAAACCCAAAAATTCCTGCTGCGTGTGTAAACAGAAACTCGCCCGATTACAACGGTATGTGTTTTTTTCCCTGGGCCAATCTGGTTAAGCGATTGGAGCAGCAGAAGTGCGAAAAATTTGTTGCCTTCTCAACCATTTCTTAGATTCAAACTCCCATATCTCGCGACTGAATTAACCTAACCCAAAAATTCCTGTTGCGTCTAAAAGTAGAAACTCGTCCGGTTACAACGGTATGTGCATTTTTTCCCTAGACCGTTCTGGATAAGCGTTTGGAGCCGCAGAAGTGCGAAAAATTTGTTGTCTTGTCAACCATTTCTTAGCTTCAAAGTCCCATATCTCGCGAACGGATATACCAAACCCAGAAAATCCTGCTGGGTCTGAAAGTAGAAACTCGCCCGATTACAACGGTATGTGTATTTTTTCCCTAGGCCAATCTGGTTAAGCGTTTGGAGCAGCAGAAGTGCGAAAAATTTGTTGCCTTCTCAACCATTTCTTGGCTTCAAACTCCCATATCTCGCGAACAGATTGACCTTACCCTAAAATTCCTATTGCATCTGAAAGTAGAAACTCGCGCGATTAGAACGGTATGTGTATTTTTTCCCTAGGCCATTCTGGTTAAGCGGTTCGAGCAGCAGAAGTGCGAAATATTTGTTGCCTTCTCAACCATTTCTTGGCTTCAAACTCCCATATCTCGCGAACGGATTGACCTAACCGAAAAATTGCTATTGCGTCTGAAAATAGAAACTCGTCCGGTTACAACGGTATGTGTATTTTTTCCCTAGGCCATTCTGGTTAAGCGGTTGGAGCAGCAGAAGTGCGAAATATTTGTTGCCTTCTCAACCATTTCTTGGCTTCAAACTCCCATATCCCGCGAACAGATTGACCTAACCCAAAAATTCCTGCTGCGTCTCAAAGTAGAAACTCGCCCGATTACAACGGTATGTGTGTTTTTTCCCTAGGCCATTCTGGTTAAGCGTTTGGAGCAGCAGAATTGGGAAAAATTTGTTGTCTTCTCAACTATTTCTTAGCTTCAAACTACCATATCTCGCGAACGGATTAAGAAAACCCAAAAATTCCTGCTGCGTGTGTAAATAGAAACTCGCCCGATTACAACGGTATGTGTTTTTTTCCCTGGGCCAATCTGGTTAAGCGATTGGAGCAGCAGAAGTGCGAAAAATTTGTTGCCTTCTCAACCATTTCTTGGCTTAAAACTCCCATATCTCACGAACAGATTGACCTAACCCTAAAATTCCTATTGCATCTGAAAGTAGAAACTCGCCCGATTAGAACGGTATGTGTATTTTTTCCCTAGGCCATTCTGGTTAAGCGTTTGGAGCTGCTGACGTGCGAAAAATTTGTTATCTTGTCAACCATTTCTTCGCTTCAAAGTCCGATATCTCGCGAACGGATTGACCAAACCCAAAAATTCCTGCAGCGTCAGAACGTAGAAACTCGCCCGATTACAACGGTATGCGTATTTTCTCCCCAGGCCATTCGGGTTAAGCGTTTGGAGCAGAAAAATTTGTTGTCTTCTCAACCATTTCTTAGCTTCAAACTACCACATCTCGCGAACGGATTGACATAACCCAAAAATTCCTATTGCATCTGAAAGTAGAAACTCGCCCGATTACAACGGTATGTGTATTTTTTCCCTAGGCCATTCTGGATAAGCGGTTGGAGCAGCAGAAGTGCGAAATATTTGTTGCCATCTCAACCATTTCCTGGCTTCAAACTCCCATATCCCGCGAACAGATTGACCCAACCCAAAAATTCCTGCTGCGTCTCAAAGTAGAAACTCGCCCGATTACAACGGTATGTGTGTTTTTTCCCTAGGCCATTCTGGTTAAGCGTTTGGAGCAGCAGAATTGGGAAAAATTTGTTGTCTTCTCAACTATTTCTTAGCTTCAAACTACCATATCTCGCGAACAGATTGACCTAACCCAAAAATTCCTGCTGCGTCGCAAAGTAGAAACTCGCCCGATTACAACGGTATGTGTATTTTTTCCCTAGGCCAATCTGGTTAAGCGTTTGGAGCAGCAGAAGTGCGAAAAATTTGTTGCCTTCTCAACCATTTCTTGGCTTCAAACTCCCATATCTCGCGAACAGATTGACCTTACCCTAAAATTCCTATTGCATCTGAAAGTAGAAACTCGCGCGATTAGAACGGTATGTGTATTTTTTCCCTAGGCCATTCTGGTTAAGCGGTTCGAGCAGCAGAAGTGCGAAATATTTGTTGCCTTCTCAACCATTTCTTGGCTTCAAACTCCCATATCTCGCGAACGGATTGACCTAACCGAAAAATTGCTATTGCGTCTGAAAATAGAAACTCGTCCGGTTACAACGGTATGTGTATTTTTTCCCTAGGCCATTCTGGTTAAGCGGTTGGAGCAGCAGAAGTGCGAAATATTTGTTGCCTTCTCAACCATTTCTTGGCTTCAAACTCCCATATCCCGCGAACAGATTGACCTAACCCAAAAATTCCTGCTGCGTCTGAAAGTAGAAACTCGCCCGATTACAACGGTATGTGTATTTTCCCCCTAGGCCATTCTGGTTAAGCGACTGGAGCAGCAGAAGTGCGAAATATTTGTTGCCTTCTCAACCATTTCTTGGCTTCAAACTCCCATATCTCGCGAACAGATTGACCTAACCCCAGAATTCCTATTGCATCTGAAAGTAGAAACTCGTCCGGTTACAACGGTATGTGTATTTTTTCCCTAGGCCATTCTGGTTAAGCGGTTGGAGCAGCAGAAGTGCGAAATATTTGTTGCCTTCTCAACCATTTCTTGGCTTCAAACTCCCATATCCCGCGAACAGATTGACCTAACCCAAAAATTCCTGCTGCGTCTCAAAGTAGAAACTCGCCCGATTACAACGGTATGTGTATTTTTTCCCTAGGCCAATCTGGTTAAGCGTTTGGAGCAGCAGAAGTGCGAAAAATTTGTTGCCTTCTCAACCATTTCTTGGCTTCAAACTCCCATATCTCGCGAACAGATTGACCTAACCCTAAAATTCCTATTGCATCTGAAAGTAGAAACTCGCCCGATTAGAACGGTATGTGTATTTTTTCCCTAGGCCATTCTGGTTAAGCGGTTGGAGCAGCAGAAGTGCGAAATATTTGTTGCCTTCTCAACCATTTCTTGGCTTCAAACTCCCATATCTCGCGAACGGATATACCAAACCCAGAAAATCCTGCTGGGTCTGAAAGTAGAAACTCGCCCGATTACAACGGTATGTGTATTTTTTCCCTAGGCCAATCTGGTTAAGCGTTTGGAGCAGCAGAAGTGCGAAAAATTTGTTGCCTTCTCAACCATTTCTTGGCTTCAAACTCCCATATCTCGCGAACAGATTGACCTAACCCTAAAATTCCTATTGCATCTGAAAGTAGAAACTCGCCCGATTAGAACGGTATGTGTATTTTTTCCCTAGGCCATTCTGGTTAAGCGGTTGGAGCAGCAGAAGTGCGAAATATTTGTTGCCTTCTCAACCATTTCTTGGCTTCAAACTCCCATATCTCGCGAACGGATTGACCTAACCGAAAAATTGCTATTGCGTCTGAAAATAGAAACACGTCCGGTTACAACGGTATGTGTATTTTTTCCCTAGGCCATCCTGGTTAAGCGGTTGGAGCAGCAGAAGTGCGAAATATTTGTTGCCTTCTCAACCATTTCTTGGCTTCAAACTCCCATATCCCGCGAACAGATTGACCTAACCCAAAAATTCCTGCTGCGTCTGAAAGTAGAAACTCGCCCGATTACAACGGTATGTGTATTTTCCCCCTAGGCCATTCTGGTTAAGCGACTGGAGCAGCAGAAGTGCGAAATATTTGTTGCCTTCTCAACCATTTCTTGGGTTCAAACTCCCATATCTCGCGAACAGATTGACCTAACCCCAGAATTCCTATTGCATCTGAAAGTAGAAACTCGTCCGGTTACAACGGTATGTGTATTTTTTCCCTAGGCCATTCTGGTTAAGCGGTTGGAGCAGCAGAAGTGCGAAATATTTGTTGCCTTCTCAACCATTTCTTGGCTTCAAACTCCCATATCCCGCGAACAGATTGACCTAACCCAAAAATTCCTGCTGCGTCTCAAAGTAGAAACTCGCCCGATTACAACGGTATGTGTGTTTTTTCCCTAGGCCATTCTGGTTAAGCGTTTGGTGCAGCAGAATTGGGAAAAATTTGTTGTCTTCTCAACTATTTCTTAGCTTCAAACTACCATATCTCGCGAACGGATTAACAAAACCCAAAAATTCCTGCTGCGTGTGTAAACAGAAACTCGCCCGATTACAACGGTATGTGTTTTTTTCCCTGGGCCAATCTGGTTAAGCGATTGGAGCAGCAGAAGTGCGAAAAATTTGTTGCCTTCTCAACCATTTCTTAGATTCAAACTCCCATATCTCGCGACTGGATTAACCTAACCCAAAAATTCCTGTTGCGTCTAAAACTAGAAACTCGTCCGGTTACAACGGTATGTGCATTTTTTCCCTAGACCGTTCTGGATAAGCGTTTGGAGCCGCAGAAGTGCGAAAAATTTGTTGTCTTGTCAACCATTTCTTAGCTTCAAAGTCCCATATCTCGCGAACGGATATACCAAACCCAGAAAATCCTGCTGGGTCTGAAAGTAGAAACTCGCCCGATTACAACGGTATGTGTATTTTTTCCCTAGGCCAATCTGGTTAAGCGTTTGGAGCAGCAGAAGTGCGAAAAATTTGTTGCCTTCTCAACCATTTCTTGGCTTCAAACTCCCATATCTCGCGAACAGATTGACCTTACCCTAAAATTCCTATTGCATCTGAAAGTAGAAACTCGCGCGATTAGAACGGTATGTGTATTTTTTCCCTAGGCCATTCTGGTTAAGCGGTTCGAGCAGCAGAAGTGCGAAATATTTGTTGCCTTCTCAACCATTTCTTGGCTTCAAACTCCCATATCTCGCGAACGGATTGACCTAACCGAAAAATTGCTATTGCGTCTGAAAATAGAAACTCGTCCGGTTACAACGGTATGTGTATTTTTTCCCTAGGCCATTCTGGTTAAGCGGTTGGAGCAGCAGAAGTGCGAAATATTTGTTGCCTTCTCAACCATTTCTTGGCTTCAAACTCCCATATCCCGCGAACAGATTGACCTAACCCAAAAATTCCTGCTGCGTCTCAAAGTAGAAACTCGCCCGATTACAACGGTATGTGTGTTTTTTCCCTAGGCCATTCTGGTTAAGCGTTTGGAGCAGCAGAATTGGGAAAAATTTGTTGTCTTCTCAACTATTTCTTAGCTTCAAACTACCATATCTCGCGAACGGATTAAGAAAACCCAAAAATTCCTGCTGCGTGTGTAAATAGAAACTCGCCCGATTACAACGGTATGTGTTTTTTTCCCTGGGCCAATCTGGTTAAGCGATTGGAGCAGCAGAAGTGCGAAAAATTTGTTGCCTTCTCAACCATTTCTTGGCTTAAAACTCCCATATCTCACGAACAGATTGACCTAACCCTAAAATTCCTATTGCATCTGAAAGTAGAAACTCGCCCGATTAGAACGGTATGTGTATTTTTTCCCTAGGCCATTCTGGTTAAGCGTTTGGAGCTGCTGACGTGCGAAAAATTTGTTATCTTGTCAACCATTTCTTCGCTTCAAAGTCCGATATCTCGCGAACGGATTGACCAAACCCAAAAATTCCTGCAGCGTCAGAACGTAGAAACTCGCCCGATTACAACGGTATGCGTATTTTCTCCCCAGGCCATTCGGGTTAAGCGTTTGGAGCAGCAGAAGTGCGAAAAATTTGTTGTCTTCTCAACCATTTCTTAGCTTCAAACTACCACATCTCGCGAACGGATTGACATAACCCAAAAATTCCTATTGCATCTGAAAGTAGAAACTCGCCCGATTACAACGGTATGTGTATTTTTTCCCTAGGCCATTCTGGATAAGCGGTTGGAGCAGCAGAAGTGCGAAATATTTGTTGCCATCTCAACCATTTCCTGGCTTCAAACTCCCATATCCCGCGAACAGATTGACCCAACCCAAAAATTCCTGCTGCGTCTCAAAGTAGAAACTCGCCCGATTACAACGGTATGTGTGTTTTTTCCCTAGGCCATTCTGGTTAAGCGTTTGGAGCAGCAGAATTGGGAAAAATTTGTTGTCTTCTCAACTATTTCTTAGCTTCAAACTACCATATCTCGCGAACAGATTGACCTAACCCAAAAATTCCTGCTGCGTCGCAAAGTAGAAACTCGCCCGATTACAACGGTATGTGTATTTTTTCCCTAGGCCAATCTGGTTAAGCGTTTGGAGCAGCAGAAGTGCGAAAAATTTGTTGCCTTCTCAACCATTTCTTGGCTTCAAACTCCCATATCTCGCGAACAGATTGACCTTACCCTAAAATTCCTATTGCATCTGAAAGTAGAAACTCGCGCGATTAGAACGGTATGTGTATTTTTTCCCTAGGCCATTCTGGTTAAGCGGTTCGAGCAGCAGAAGTGCGAAATATTTGTTGCCTTCTCAACCATTTCTTGGCTTCAAACTCCCATATCTCGCGAACGGATTGACCTAACCGAAAAATTGCTATTGCGTCTGAAAATAGAAACTCGTCCGGTTACAACGGTATGTGTATTTTTTCCCTAGGCCATTCTGGTTAAGCGGTTGGAGCAGCAGAAGTGCGAAATATTTGTTGCCTTCTCAACCATTTCTTGGCTTCAAACTCCCATATCCCGCGAACAGATTGACCTAACCCAAAAATTCCTGCTGCGTCTGAAAGTAGAAACTCGCCCGATTACAACGGTATGTGTATTTTCCCCCTAGGCCATTCTGGTTAAGCGACTGGAGCAGCAGAAGTGCGAAATATTTGTTGCCTTCTCAACCATTTCTTGGCTTCAAACTCCCATATCTCGCGAACAGATTGACCTAACCCCAGAATTCCTATTGCATCTGAAAGTAGAAACTCGTCCGGTTACAACGGTATGTGTATTTTTTCCCTAGGCCATTCTGGTTAAGCGGTTGGAGCAGCAGAAGTGCGAAATATTTGTTGCCTTCTCAACCATTTCTTGGCTTCAAACTCCCATATCCCGCGAACAGATTGACCTAACCCAAAAATTCCTGCTGCGTCTCAAAGTAGAAACTCGCCCGATTACAACGGTATGTGTGTTTTTTCCCCAGGCCATTCGGGTTAAGCGTTTGGAGCAGCAGAAGTGCGAAAAATTTGTTGTCTTCTCAACCATTTCTTAGCTTCAAACTACCATATCTCGCGAACGGATTAACAAAACCCAAAAATTCCTGCTGCGTGTGTAAATAGAAACTCGCCCGATTACAACGGTATGTGTTTTTTTCCCTGGGCCAATCTGGTTAAGCGATTGGAGCAGCAGAAGTGCGAAAAATTTGTTGCCTTCTCAACCATTTCTTGGCTTAAAACTCCCATATCCCGCGAACAGATTGACCCAACCCAAAAATTCCTGCTGCGTCTCAAAGTAGAAACTCGCCCGATTACAACGGTATGTGTGTTTTTTCCCTAGGCCATTCTGGTTAAGCGTTTGGAGCAGCAGAATTGGGAAAAATTTGTTGTCTTCTCAACTATTTCTTAGCTTCAAACTACCATATCTCGCGAACAGATTGACCTAACCCAAAAATTCCTGCTGCGTCGCAAAGTAGAAACTCGCCCGATTACAACGGTATGTGTATTTTTTCCCTAGGCCATTCTGGTTAAGCGGTTGGAGCAGCAGAAGTGCGAAAAATTTGTTGTCTTCTCAACTATTTCTTAGCTTCAAACTACCATATCTCGCGAACGGATTGACATAACCCAAAAATTCCTATTGCATCTGAAAGTAGAAACTCGCCCGATTACAACGGTATGTGTATTTTTTCCCTAGGCCAATCTGGTTAAGCGATTGGAGCAGCAGAAGTGCGAAAAATTTGTTGCCTTCTCAACCATTTCTTAGATTCAAACTCCCATATCTTGCGACCGGATTGACCTAACCCAAAAATTCCTATTGCGTCTGAAAGTAGAAACTCGCCCGATTACAACGGTATGTGTGTTTTTTCCCTAGGCCATTCTGGTTAAGCGATTGGAGCAGCAGAATTGGGAAAAATTTGTTGTCTTCTCAACTATTTCTTAGCTTCAAACTACCATATCTCGCGAACAGATTGACCTAACCTAAAAATTCCTGCTGCGTCGCAAAGTAGAAACTCGCCCGATTACAACGGTATGTGTATTTTTTCCCTAGGCCAATCTGGTTAAGCGATTGGAGCAGCAGAAGTGCGAAAAATTTGTTGCCTTCTCAACCATTTCTTGGCTTCAAACTCCCATATCTCGCGAACAGATTGACCTAACCCCAGAATTCCTATTGCATCTGAAAGTAGAAACTCGTCCGGTTACAACGGTATGTGTATTTTTTCCCTAGGCCATTCTGGTTAAGCGGTTGGAGCAGCAGAAGTGCGAAAAATTTGTTGTCTTCTCAACTATTTCTTAGCTTCAAACTACCATATCTCGCGAACGGATTGACATAACCCAAAAATTCCTATTGCATCTGAAAGTAGAAACTCGCCCGATTACAACGGTATGTGTATTTTTTCCCTAGGCCAATCTGGTTAAGCGATTGGAGCAGCAGAAGTGCGAAAAATTTGTTGCCTTCTCAACCATTTCTTAGATTCAAACTCCCATATCTTGCGACCGGATTGACCTAACCCAAAAATTACTGTTGCGTCTGAAAGTAGAAACTCGTCCGGTTACAACTGTATGTGTATTTTCTTCCTAGGCCATTCTGGTTAAGCGGTTGGAGCAGCAGAAGTGCGAAATATTTTGTTGCCTTCTCAACCATTTCTTGGCTTCAAACTCCCATATCCTCGCGAACAGATTGACCTAACCCAAAAATTCCTGCTGCGTCTCAAAGTAGAAAACTCGCCCGATTACAAAGGTATGTGTATTTTTTTCCCAGACCACTCTGGTTAAGCGTTTGGGAGCAGCAGAATTGCGAAAAATTTGTCGCCTTCTCAACCATTTCTTAGCTTCAAACTCCCATATCTCGCGAACGGTTTGACTAAACCCAAAAATTCCTATTGCATCTGAAAGTAGAAACTCGCCCGATTACAACGGTATGTGTATTTTTTCCCTAGGCCATTCTGGTTAAGCGATGGAGCAGCAGAGTGCGAAAATTTGTTACCTCCTCAACCATTCTTAGCTTCAAAACTCCCATATCTCGCGAACGGATTGACCTAACCCAAAAATTCCTATTGCGTCTGAAAGTAGAAACTCTTCCTCTTACAACGGCATGTGTATTTTTTCCCTAGGCCATTCTGGTTAAGCGTTTAGAGCAGCAGAAGTGCGAAATATTTGTTGCCTTTCTCAACCATTTCTTGGCTTCAAACTCCCATATCTCGCGAACAGATTGATCTAACCCAAAAATTCCTGCTGCGTCTGAAAGTAGAAACTCGCCCGATTACAACGGTATGTGTATTTTTTCCCTAGGCCAATTCTGGTTAAGCGTTTGGAGCAGCAGAATTGCGAAAAATTTGTTACCTTCTCAACCATTTCTTAGCTTCAAACTCCCGTATCTCGCGAACGGATTGACCTAGACCCAAAAATTCCTATTGCGTCTGAAAGTAGAAACTCGTCCGTTACAACGGTATGTGTATTTTTTCCTTGGCCATTCTGGTTAAGCGGTTGGAGCAGCAGAAGTGCGATAAAATTTGTTACCTTCTCAACCATTTCTTAGCTTCAAACTCCGTATCTCTCGCGAACGGATTGACTAAACCCAAAAATTCCTATTGCATCTGAAAGTAGAAACTCGCACGATTACAACGGTACGTGTATTTTCCCCCTAGGCCATTCTGGTTAAGCGACTGGAGCAGCAGAAGTGCGAAAAATTTGTTACCTTCTCAACCATTTCTTAGCTTCAAACTCCCGTATCTCGCGAACGGATTGACCTAACCCAAAAATTCCTATTGCGTCTGAAAGTAGAAACTCGTCCGTTACAACGGTATGTGTATTTTTTCCCTAGGCCATTCTGGTTAAGCGTTGGAGCAGCAGAAGTGCGAAATATTTGTTGCCTTCTCAACCATTTCTAGGCTTCAAACTCCCATATCCCGCGAACAGATTGACCTAACCCAAAAATTCCTGCTGCGTCTCAAAGTAGAAACTCGCCCGATTACAACGGAATGTGTGTTTTTTCCCTAGGCCCACTGGTTAAGCGTATGGAGCAGCAGAATTGCGAAAAATTTGTCGCCTTCTCAACCATTTCTTAGCTTCAAAACTCCCATATCTCGCGACCGGATTGACCTAACCCAAAAATTCCTATTGCGTCTAAAAGTAGAACTCGTCCGGTTACAAGGGTATGTGTATTTTTTCCCTAGACCGTTCTGGTTAAGCGTTTGGAGCCGCAGAAGTGCGAAAAAATTTGTTGCCTTCTCAAACATTTCTTGGCTTCAAACTCCCATATCTCGCGAACAGATTGACCTAACCCTAAAATTCCTATTGCATCTGAAAGTAGAACTCGCCCGATTAGAACGGTATGTGTATTTTTTCCCTAGGCGATTCTGGTTAAGCGTTTGCAGCTGCAGACGTGCGAAAATTTGTTATCTTGTCAACCATTTCTTCGCTTCAAAGTCCGATATCTCGCGAACGGATTGGACCAAACCCAAAAATTCCTTCAGCGTCAGAACGTAGAAACTCGCCCGATTACAACGGTATGTGAATTTTTTCCCTAGGCCATTCTGGTTAAGCGGTTGGAGCAGCAGAATTGCGAAATATTTGTTGCCTTCTCAACCATTTCTTGTCTTCAAACTCCCATATCCCGCGAACAGATGGACCTAACCAAAAAATTCCTGCTGCGTCTCAAAAGTAGAAACTCGCCCGATTACAACGGAATGTGTGTTTTTTCCCTAGGCCACACTGGTTAAGCGTATGGAGCAGCAGAATTGCGAAAAATTTGTCGCCTTCTCAACCATTTCTTAGCTTCAAAACTCCCATATCTCGCGAACGGATTGACTAAACCCAAAAATTCCTATTGCATCTGAAAGTAGAAACTCGCCCGATTACAACGGTACGTGTATTTTCCCCCCTAGGCCATTCTGGTTAAGCGTTTGGAACAGCAGAATTGCGAAAAATTTGTTGTCTTGTCAACCATTTCTTAGCTTCAAAGTCCCATATCTCGCGAACGGATATACCAAACCCAGAAAATCCTGCTGGGTCTGAAAGTAGAAACTCGCCCGATTACAACGGTATGTGTATTTTTTCCCTAGGCCAATCTGGTTAAGCGTTTGGAGCAGCAGAAGTGCGAAAAATTTGTTGCCTTCTCAACCATTTCTTGGCTTCAAACTCCCATATCTCGCGAACAGATTGACCTAACCCTAAAATTCCTATTGCATCTGAAAGTAGAAACTCGCCCGATTAGAACGGTATGTGTATTTTTTCCCTAGGCCATTCTGGTTAAGCGGTTGGAGCAGCAGAAGTGCGAAATATTTGTTGCCTTCTCAACCATTTCTTGGCTTCAAACTCCCATATCTCGCGAACGGATTGACCTAACCGAAAAATTGCTATTGCGTCTGAAAATAGAAACACGTCCGGTTACAACGGTATGTGTATTTTTTCCCTAGGCCATCCTGGTTAAGCGGTTGGAGCAGCAGAAGTGCGAAATATTTGTTGCCTTCTCAACCATTTCTTGGCTTCAAACTCCCATATCCCGCGAACAGATTGACCTAACCCAAAAATTCCTGCTGCGTCTGAAAGTAGAAACTCGCCCGATTACAACGGTATGTGTATTTTCCCCCTAGGCCATTCTGGTTAAGCGACTGGAGCAGCAGAAGTGCGAAATATTTGTTGCCTTCTCAACCATTTCTTGGGTTCAAACTCCCATATCTCGCGAACAGATTGACCTAACCCCAGAATTCCTATTGCATCTGAAAGTAGAAACTCGTCCGGTTACAACGGTATGTGTATTTTTTCCCTAGGCCATTCTGGTTAAGCGGTTGGAGCAGCAGAAGTGCGAAATATTTGTTGCCTTCTCAACCATTTCTTGGCTTCAAACTCCCATATCCCGCGAACAGATTGACCTAACCCAAAAATTCCTGCTGCGCCTCAAAGTAGAAACTCGCCCGATTACAACGGTATGTGTGTTTTTTCCCTAGGCCATTCTGGTTAAGCGTTTGGAGCAGCAGAATTGGGAAAAATTTGTTGTCTTCTCAACTATTTCTTAGCTTCAAACTACCATATCTCGCGAACGGATTAACAAAACCCAAAAATTCCTGCTGCGTGTGTAAATAGAAACTCGCCCGATTACAACGGTATGCGTATTTTCTCCCCAGGCCATTCGGGTTAAGCGTTTGGAGCAGCAGAAGTGCGAAAAATTTGTTGCCTTCTCAACCATTTCTTAGATTCAAACTCCCATATCTCGCGAACAGATTGACCTAACCCTAAAATTCCTATTGCATCTGAAAGTAGAAACTCGCCCGATTAGAACGGTATGTGTATTTTTTCCCTAGGCCATTCTGATTAAGCGTTTGGAGCAGCAGACGTGCGAAAAATTTGTTATCTTGTCAACCATTTCTTAGCTTCACAGTCCGATATCTCGCGAACGGATTGACCAAACCCAAAAATTTCTGCAGCGTCAGAACGTAGAAACTCGCCCGATTACAACGGTATGTGTATTTTTTCCCCAGGCCATTCGGATTAAGCGTTTGGAGCAGCAGAATTGCGAACAATTTCTTTTCTTCCCAACCATTTCTTAGCTTCAAACTACCATATCTCGCGAACGGATTGACATAACCCAAAAATTCCTATTGCATCTGAAAGTAGAAACTCGCCCGATTACAACGGAATGTGTATTTTTTCCCTAGGCCATTCTGGTTAAGCCTTTGGAGCAGCAGAATTGCGAAAAATTTGTAGTCTTCTCAATCATTTCTTAGATTCAAACTCCCATTTCTCGCGAACGGATTTACTTAACCCAAAAATTCCTATTGCATCTGAAAGTAGAAACCCGCCCGATTACAACGGTATGTGCATTTTTCCCCTAGGCCATTCTGGTTAAGCGACTGGAGCAGCAGAAGTGCAAAAAATTTGTTGTCTTGTCAACCATTTCTTAGTTTCAACGTCTCATATCTCGCGAACGGATTGACCTAACCGAAAAATTGCTATTGCGTCTGAAAATAGAAACACGTCCGGTTACAACGGTATGTGTATTTTTTCCCTAGGCCATCCTGGTTAAGCGGTTGGAGCAGCAGAAGTGCGAAATATTTGTTGCCTTCTCAACCATTTCTTGGCTTCAAACTCCCATATCCCGCGAACAGATTGACCTAACCCAAAAATTCCTGCTGCGTCTGAAAGTAGAAACTCGCCCGATTACAACGGTATGTGTATTTTCCCCCTAGGCCATTCTGGTTAAGCGACTGGAGCAGCAGAATTGCGAAATATTTGTTGCCATCTCAACCATTTCCTGGCTTCAAACTCCCATATCCCGCGAACAGATTGACCCAACCCAAAAATTCCTGCTGCGTCTCAAAGTAGAAACTCGCCCGATTACAACGGTATGTGTGTTTTTTCCCTAGGCCATTCTGGTTAAGCGTTTGGAGCAGCAGAATTGGAAAAATTTGTTGTCTTCTCAACTATTTCTTAGCTTCAAACTACCATATCTCGCGAACAGATTGACCTAACCCAAAAATTCCTGCTGCGTCGCAAAGTAGAAACTCGCCCGATTACAACGGTATGTGTATTTTTTCCCTAGGCCAATCTGGTTAAGCGATTGGAGCAGCCGAAGTGCGAAAAATTTGTTGCCTTCTCAACCATTTCTTAGATTCAAACTCCCATATCTCGCGAACAGATTGACCTAACCCTAAAATTCCTATTGCATCTGAAAGTAGAAACTCGCCCGATTAGAACGGTATGTGTATTTTTTCCCTAGGCCATTCTGATTAAGCGTTTGGAGCAGCAGACGTGCGAAAAATTTGTTATCTTGTCAACCATTTCTTAGCTTCACAGTCCGATATCTCGCGAACGGATTGACCAAACCCAAAAATTCCTGCAGCGTCAGAACGTAGAAACTCGCCCGATTACAACGTATGTGTATTTTTCCCCAGGCCATTCGGATTAAGCGTTTGGAGCAGCAGAATTGCGAACAATTCTTTTCTTCCCAACCATTTCTTAGCTTCAAACTACCATATCTCGCGAACGGATTGACATAACCCAAAAATTCCTATTGCATCTGAAAGTAGAAACTCGCCCGATTACAACGGAATGTGTATTTTTTCCCTAGGCCATTCTGGTTAAGCCTTTGGAGCAGCAGAATTGCGAAAAATTTGTAGTCTTCTCAATCATTTCTTAGATTCAAACTCCCATTCTCGCGAACGGATTTACTTAACCAAAAATTCCTATTGCATCTGAAAGTAGAAACCCGCCCGATTACAACGGTATGTGCATTTTTCCCCTAGGCCATTCTGGTTAAGCGACTGGAGCAGCAGAAGTGCAAAAAATTTGTTGTCTTGTCAACCATTTCTTAGTTTCAACGTCTCATATCTCGCGAACGGATTGACCTAACCCAAAAATTCCTATTGCGTCTGAAAGTAGAAACTCGTCCGGTTGCAACGGTATGTGTATTTTTTCCCTAGGCCATTCTGGTTAAGCGGTTGGAGCAGCAGAAGTGCGAAATATTTGTTGCCTTCTCAATCATTTCTTAGATTCAAACTCCCATATCTCGCGAACGGACTGACCTAACCCACAAATTCCTATTGCATCTGATAGTAGAAACTCGCCCGATTGCAACGGTATGTGTATTCTTTCCCTAGGCCATTCTGGTTAAGCGTATGGAGCAGCAGAAGTGCGAAATATTTGTTGCCTTTTCAAACATTTCATGGCTTCAAACTCCCATATCTCGCGAACAGATTGACCTAACCCAAAAATTCCTGCAGTGTCTGAACGTAAAAACTCGCCCGATTACAACGGTATGTGTATTTTTTCCCCAGGCCATTCTGGTTAAGCGACTGGAGCAGCAGAAGTGCAAAAAATTTGTTGTCTGCTCCACCATTTCTTAGCTTCAAACTCCCATATGTCGCGAACGGATTGACCTAACCAAAAATTCCTATTGCGTCTGAAAGTAGAAACTAGCCCGATTACAACGGTATGTGTATTTTCCCCCTAGGCCATTCTGGTTAAGCGACTGGAGCAGCAGAAGTGCAAAAAATTTGTTGTCTTGTCAACCATTTCTTAGCTTCACAGTCCGATATCTCGCGAACGGATTGACCAAACCCAAAAATTCCTGCAGCGTCAGAACGTAGAAACTCGCCCGATTACAACGGTATGTGTATTTTTTCCCCAGGCCATTCGGATTAAGCGTTTGGAGCAGCAGAATTGCGAACAATTTCTTTTCTTCCCAACCATTTCTTAGCTTCAAACTACCATATCTCGCGAACGGATTGACATAACCCAAAAATTCCTATTGCATCTGAAAGTAGAAACTCGCCCGATTACAACGGAATGTGTATTTTTTCCCTAGGCCATTCTGGTTAAGCCTTTGGAGCAGCAGAATTGCGAAAAATTTGTTGTCTTCTCAATCATTTCTTAGATTCAAACTCCCATTTCTCGCGAACGGATTTACTTAACCCAAAAATTCCTATTGCATCTGAAAGTAGAAACCCGCCCGATTACAACGGTATGTGCATTTTTCCCCTAGGCCATTCTGGTTAAGCGACTGGAGCAGCAGAAGTGCAAAAAATTTGTTGTCTTGTCAACCATTTCTTAGTTTCAACGTCTCATATCTCGCGAACGGATTGACCTAACCCAAAAATTCCTATTGCGTCTGAAAGTAGAAGCTCGTCCGGTTGCAACGGTATGTGTATTTTTTCCCTAGGCCATTCTGGTTAAGCGGTTGGAGCAGCAGAAGTGCGAAATATTTGTTGCCTTCTCAATCATTTCTTAGATTCAAACTCCCATATCTCGCGAACGGACTGACCTAACCCACAAATTCCTATTGCATCTGATAGTAGAAACTCGCCCGATTGCAACGGTATGTGTATTCTTTCCCTAGGCCATTCTGGTTAAGCGTATGGAGCAGCAGAAGTGCGAAATATTTGTTGCCTTTTCAAACATTTCATGGCTTCAAACTCCCATATCTCGCGAACAGATTGACCTAACCCAAAAATTCCTGCAGTGTCTGAACGTAGAAACTCGCCCGATTACAACGGTATGTGTATTTTTTCCCCAGGCCATTCTGGTTAAGCGACTGGAGCAGCAGAAGTGCAAAAAATTTGTTGTCTGCTCCACCATTTCTTAGCTTCAAACTCCCATATGTCGCGAACGGATTGACCTAACCCAAAAATTCCTATTGCGTCTGAAAGTAGAAACTAGCCCCGATTACAACGGTATGTGTATTTTCCCCCTAGGCCATTCTGGTTAAGCGACTGGAGCAGCAGAAGTGCAAAAAATTTGTTGTCTTGTCAACCATTTCTTAGCTTCAAAGTCCGATATCTCGCGAACGGATTGACCAAACACAGAAATTCCTGCTGCGTCTGAAAGTAGAAACTCGCTCGATTACAAGGGTATGTGTATTTTTTCCCTGGGCCATTCTGGTTAAGCGTTTGGGGCAACAGAATTGCGAAATATTTGTTGCCTCCTCAACCATTTCTTGGCTTCAAACTCCCAGATCTCGCGAACAGATTGACATAACCCAAAAATTCCTGCTGCGTCTCAAAGTAGAAACTCGCCCGATTACAACGGTATGTGTTTTTTCCCTAGGCCATTCTGGTTAAGCGTTTGGAACAGCAGAATTGCGAAAAATTTGTTGTCTTTTCAAATATTTCTTAGCTTCAAACTCCCATATCTCGCGAACCGATTTACAAAACCCAGAAATTCCTGCTGCGTCTGAAAGTAGAATCTCGCCCGATTACAACGGTATGTGTATTTTTTCCCTAGGCCATTCTGGTTAAGCGATTGGAGCAGAAGAAGTGCGAAAAATTTGATGCCTTCTCAACTATTTCTTAGCTTCAAACTCCCGTATCTCGCGAACGGATTGACCTAATCCAAAAATTGCTATTGCGTCTGAAAGCAGAAACTCGTCCGGTTACAACGGTATGTGTATTTTTTCCCTACGCCATTCTGGTTAAGCGGTTGGAGCAGCAGAAGTGCGAAATATTTGTTGCCTCCTCAACCATTTCTTGGCTTCAAACTCCCATATCTCGCGAACGGTTTGACTAAACCCAAAAATTCCTATTGCATCTGAAAGTAGAAACTCGCCCTATTACAACGGTATGTGTATTTTTTCCCTAGGCCATTCTGGTTAAGCGATTGGAGCAGCAGAAGTGCGAAAAATTTGTTACCTCCTCAACCATTTCTTAGCTTCAAACTCCCATATCTCGCGAACGGATTGACCTAACCCAAAAATTCCTATTGCGTCTGAAAGTAGAAACTCTTCCTCTTACAACGGCATGTGTATTTTTTCCCTAGGCCATTCTGGTTAAGCGTTTAGAGCAGCAGAAGTGCGAAATATTTGTTGCCTTCTCAACCATTTCTTGGCTTCAAACTCCCATATCTCGCGAACAGATTGATCTAACCCAAAAATTCCTGCTGCGTCTGAAAGTAGAAACTCGCCCGATTACAACGGTATGTGTATTTTTTCCCTAGGCCATTCTGGTTAAGCGTTTGGAGCAGCAGAATTGCGAAAAATTTGTTACCTTCTCAACCATTTCTTAGCTTCAAACTCCCGTATCTCGCGAACGGATTGACCTAACCCAAAAATTCCTATTGCGTCTGAAAGTAGAAACTCGTCCGGTTACAACGGTATGTGTATTTTTTCCCTTGGCCATTCTGGTTAAGCGGTTGGAGCAGCAGAAGTGCGATAAAATTTGTTACCTACTCAACCATTTCTTAGCTTCAAACTCCCGTATCTCGCGAACGGATTGACTAAACCCAAAAATTCCTATTGCATCTGAAAGTAGAAACTCGCACGATTACAACGGTACGTGTATTTTCCCCCTAGGCCATTCTGGTTAAGCGACTGGAGCAGCAGAAGTGCGAAAAATTTGTTACCTTCTCAACCATTTCTTAGCTTCAAACTCCCGTATCTCGCGAACGGATTGACCTAACCCAAAAATTCCTATTGCGTCTGAAAGTAGAAACTCGTCCGGTTACAACGGTATGTGTATTTTTTCCCTAGGCCATTCTGGTTAAGCGGTTGGAGCAGCAGAAGTGCGAAATATTTGTTGCCTTCTCAACCATTTCTAGGCTTCAAACTCCCATATCCCGCGAACAGATTGACCTAACCCAAAAATTCCTGCTGCGTCTCAAAGTAGAAACTCGCCCAATTACAACGGTATGTGTGTTTTTTCCCTAGGCCATTCTGGTTAAGCGTTTGGAGCAGCAGAATTGGGAAAAATTTGTTGTCTTCTCAACTATTTCTTAGCTTCAAACTACCATATCTCGCGAACGGATTGACAAAACCCAAAAATTCCTGCTGCGTGTGTAAATAGAAACTCGCCCGATTACAACGGTATGTGTTTTTTTCCCTGGGCCAATCTGGTTAAGCGGTTGGAGCAGCAGAAGTGCGAAATATTTGTTGCCTTCTCAACCATTTCTTAGATTCAAACTCCCATATCTCGCGACCGGATTGACCTAACCCAAAAATTCCTATTGCGTCTAAAAGTAGAAACTCGTCCGGTTACAACGGTATGTGTATTTTTTCCCTAGACCGTTCTGGTTTAAGCGTTTGGAGCCGCAGAAGTGCGAAAAATTTGTTGCCTTCTCAACCATTTCTTGGCTTCAAACTCCCATATCTCGCGAACAGATTGACCTAACCCTAAAATTCCTATTGCATCTGAAAGTAGAAACTCGCCCGATTAGAACGGTATGTGTATTTTTTCCCTAGGCGATTCTGGTTAAGCGTTTGGAGCTGCAGACGTGCGAAAAATTTGTTATCTTGTCAACCATTTCTTCGCTTCAAAGTCCGATATCTCGCGAACGGATTGACCAAACCCAAAAATTCCTTCAGCGTCAGAACGTAGAAACTCGCCCGATACAACGGTATGTGAATTTTTTCCCTAGGCCATTCTGGTTAGAGCGGTTGGAGCAGCAGAATTGCGAAATATTTGTTGCCTTCTCAACCATTTCATGTCTTCAAACTCCCATATCCCGCGAACAGATTGACCTAACCCAAAAATTCCTGCTGCGTCTCAAAGTAGAAACTCGCCCGATTACAACGGAATGTGTGTTTTTTCCCTAGGCCACACTGGTTAAGCGTATGGAGCAGCAGAATTGCGAAAAATTTGTCGCCTTCTCAACCATTTCTTAGCTTCAAAACTCCCATATCTCGCGAACGGATTGACTAAACCAAAAAATTCCTATTGCATCTGAAAGTAGAAACTCGCCCGATTACAACGGTACGTGTATTTTCCCCCTAGGCCATTCTGGTTAAGCGTTTGGAACAGCAGAATTGCGAAAAATTTGTTGTCTTGTCAACCATTTCTTAGCTTCAAGTCCCATATCTCGCGAACGGATATACCAAACCCAGAAAATCCTGCTGGGTCTGAAAGTAGAAACTCGCCCGATTACAACGGTATGTGTATTTTTTTCCCTAGGCCAATCTGGTTAAGCGTTTGGAGCAGCAGAAGTGCGAAAAATTTGTTGCCTTCTCAACCATTTCTTGGCTTCAAACACCCATATCTCGCGAACAGATTGACCTAACCCTAAAATTCCTATTGCATCTGAAAGTAGAAACTCGCCCGATTAGAACGGTATGTGTATTTTTTCCCTAGGCCATTCTGGTTAAGCGGTTGGAGCAGCAGAAGTGCGAAATATTTGTTGCCTTCTCAACCATTTCTTGGCTTCAAACTCCCATATCTCGCGAACGGATTGACCTAACCGAAAAATTGCTATTGCGTCTGAAAATAGAAACACGTCCGGTTACAACGGTATGTGTATTTTTTCCCTAGGCCATCCTGGTTAAGCGGTTGGAGCAGCAGAAGTGCGAAATATTTGTTGCCTTCTCAACCATTTCTTGGCTTCAAACTCCCATATCCCGCGAACAGATTGACCTAACCCAAAAATTCCTGCTGCGTCTGAAAGTAGAAACTCGCCCGATTACAACGGTATGTGTATTTTCCCCCTAGGCCATTCTGGTTAAGCGACTGGAGCAGCAGAAGTGCGAAATATTTGTTGCCTTCTCAACCATTTCTTGGGTTCAAACTCCCATATCTCGCGAACAGATTGACCTAACACAAAAATTGCTATTGCGTCTGGAAATAGAAGCTCGTCCGGTTACAACGGTATGTGTATTTTTTCCCTAGGCCATTCTGGTTAAGCGGTTGGAGCAGCAGAAGTGCGAAATATTTGTTGCCTTCTCAACCATTTCTTGTCTTCAAACTCCCATATCCCGCGAACAGATTGACCTAACCCAATAATTCCTGCTGCGTCTCAAAGTAGAAACTCGCCCGATTACAACGGTATGTGTGTTTTTTCCCTAGGCCACCCTGGTTAAGCGTTTGGAGCAGCAGAATTGCGAAAAATTTGTCGCCTTCTCAACCATTTCTTAGCTTCAAAACTCCCATATCTCGCGAACGGATTGACTAAACCCAAAAATTCCTATTGCATCTGAAAGTAGAAACTCGCCCGATTACAACGGTACGTGTATTTTCCCCCTAGGCCATTCTGGTTAAGCGTTTGGAGCAGCAGAATTGCGAAAAATTTGTTGTCTTGTCAACCATTTCTTAGCTTCAAAGTCCCATATCTCGCGAACGGATATACCAAACCCAGAAATTCCTGCTGGGTCTGAAAGTAGAAACTCGCCCGATTACAACGGTATGTGTATTTTTTCCCTAGGCCAATCTGGTTAAGCGTCTGGAGCAGCAGAAATGCGAAAAATTTGTTGCCTTCTCAACCATTTCTTGGCTTCAAACTCCCATATCTCGCGAACAGATTGACCTAACCCTAAAATTCCTATTGCATCTGAAAGTAGAAACTCGCCCGATTATAACGGTATGTGTGTTTTTTCCCTAGGCCATTCTGGTTAAGCGTTTGGAGCAGCAGAATTGGGAAAAATCTGTTGTCTTCTGAACTATTTCTTAGCTTCAAACTACCATATCTCGCGAACGGATTGACAAAACCCAAAAATTCCTGCTGCGTGTGTAAATAGAAACTCGCCCGATTACAACGGTATGTTTATTTTTTCCCTAGGCCATTCTGGTTAAGCGTTTGGAGCAGCAGAATTGCGAAAAATTTGTTGTCTTGTCAACCATTTCTTAGCTTCAAAGTCCCATATCTCGCGAACGGATAGACCAAACCCAGAAATTCCTGCTGCGTCTGAAAGTAGAAACTCGGCCGATTACAACGGTATGTGTATTTTTTCCCTAGGCCAATCTGGTTAAGTGATTGGAGCAGCAGAAGTGCGCAAAATTTGATGCCTTCTCAACCATTTCTTAGCTTCAAACTCCCGTACCTCGCGAACGGATTGACCTAACACAAAAATTGCTATTGCGTCTGGAAATAGAAACTCGTCCGGTTACAACGGTATGTGTATTTTTTCCCTAGGCCATTCTGGTTAAGCGGTTGGAGCAGCAGAAGTGCGAAATATTTGTTGCCTTCTCAACCATTTCTTGTCTTCAAACTCCCATATCCCGCGAACAGATTGACCTAACCCAAAAATTCCTGCTGCGTCTCAAAGTAGAAACTCGCCCGATTACAACGGTATGTGTATTTTTTCCCTAAGCCAATCTGGTTAAGCGTTTGGAGCAGCAGAAGTGCGAAAAATTTGTTGCCTTCTCAACCATTTCTTGGCTTCAAACTCCCATATCTCGCGAACAGATTGACCTAACCCAAAAATTCCTGCTGCGTCTCAAAGTAGAAACTCGCCCGATTACAACGGTATGTTTATTTTTTCCCTAGGCCATTCTGGTTAAGCGTTTGGAGCAGCAGAATTGCGAAAAATTTGTTGTCTTGTCAACCATTTCTTAGCTTCAAAGTCCCATATCTCGCGAACGGATAGACCAAACCCAGAAATTCCTGCTGCGTCTGAAAGTAGAAACTCGGCCGATTACAACGGTATGTGTATTTTTTCCCTAGGCCAATCTGGTTAAGTGATTGGAGCAGCAGAAGTGCGCAAAATTTGATGCCTTCTCAACCATTTCTTAGCTTCAAACTACCATATCTCGCGAACGGATTGACAAAACCCAAAAATTCCTGCTGCGTGTGTAAATAGAAACTCGCCCGATTACAACGGTATGTTTATTTTTTCCCTAGGCCATTCTGGTTAAGCGTTTGGAGCAGCAGAATTGGGAAAAATTTGTTGTCTTCTCAACTATTTCTTAGCTTCAAACTACCATATCTCGCGAACGGATTGACAAAACCCAAAAATTCCTGCTGCGTGTGTAAATAGAAACTCGCCCGATTACAACGGTATGTGTGTTTTTTCCCTAGGCCATTCTGGTTAAGCGTTTGGAGCAGCAGAATTTGGAAAAATTTGTTGTCTTCTCAACTATTTCTTAGCTTCAAACTACCATATCTCGCGAACAGATTGACCTAACCCAAAAATTCCTGCTGCGTCGCAAAGTAGAAACTCGCCCGATTACAACGGTATGTGTATTTTTTCCCTAGGCCATTCTGGTTAAGCGTTTGGAGCAGCAGAATTGGGAAAAATTTGTTGTCTTCTCAACTATTTCTTAGCTTCAAACTACCATATCTCGCGAACGGATTGACAAAACCCAAAAATTCCTGCTGCGTGTGTAAATAGAAACTCGCCCGATTACAACGGTATGTGTGTTTTTTCCCTAGGCCATTCTGGTTAAGCGTTTGGAGCAGCAGAATTTGGAAAAATTTGTTGTCTTCTCAACTATTTCTTAGCTTCAAACTACCATATCTCGCGAACAGATTGACCTAACCCAAAAATTCCTGCTGCGTCGCAAAGTAGAAACTCGCCCGATTACAACGGTATGTGTATTTTTTCCCTAGGCCAATCTGGTTAAGCAATTGGAGCAGCAGAAGTGCGAAAAATTTGTTGCCTTCTCGACCATTTCTTAGATTCAAACTCCCATATCTCGCGAACAGATTAACCTAACCCTAAAATTCCTATTGCATCTGAAAGTAGAAACTCGCCCGATTAGAACGGTATGTGTATTTTTTCCCTAGGCCATTCTGATTAAGCGTTTGGAACAGCAGACGTGCGAAAAATTTGTTATCTTGTCAACCATTTCTTAGCTTCACAGTCCGATATCTCGCGAACGGATTGACCAATCCCAAAAATTCCTGCAGCGTCAGAACGTAGAAACTCGCCCGATTACAACGGTATGTGTATTTTTTCCCCAGGCCATTCGGGTTAAGCGTTTGGAGCAGCAGAATTGCGAACAATTTCATTTCTTCCCAACCATTTCTTAGCTTCAAACTACCATATCTCGCGAACGGATTGACCTAACACAAAAATTGCTATTGCGTCTGGAAATAGAAACTCGTCCGGTTACAACGGTATGTGTATTTTTTCCCTAGGCCATTCTGGTTAAGCGGTTGGAGCAGCAGAAGTGCGAAATATTTGTTGCCTTCTCAACCATTTCTTGTCTTCAAACTCCCATATCCCGCGAACAGATTGACCTAACCCAAAAATTCCTGCTGCGTCTCAAAGTAGAAACTCGCCCGATTACAACGGTATGTGTATTTTTTCCCTAAGCCAATCTGGTTAAGCGTTTGGAGCAGCAGAAGTGCGAAAAATTTGTTGCCTTCTCAACCATTTCTTGGCTTCAAACTCCCATATCTCGCGAACAGATTGACCTAACCCAAAAATTCCTGCTGCGTCTCAAAGTAGAAACTCGCCCGATTACAACGGTATGTTTATTTTTTCCCTAGGCCATTCTGGTTAAGCGTTTGGAGCAGCAGAATTGCGAAAAATTTGTTGTCTTGTCAACCATTTCTTAGCTTCAAAGTCCCATATCTCGCGAACGGATAGACCAAACCCAGAAATTCCTGCTGCGTCTGAAAGTAGAAACTCGGCCGATTACAACGGTATGTGTATTTTTTCCCTAGGCCAATCTGGTTAAGTGATTGGAGCAGCAGAAGTGCGCAAAATTTGATGCCTTCTCAACCATTTCTTAGCTTCAAACTACCATATCTCGCGAACGGATTGACAAAACCCAAAAATTCCTGCTGCGTGTGTAAATAGAAACTCGCCCGATTACAACGGTATGTTTATTTTTTCCCTAGGCCATTCTGGTTAAGCGTTTGGAGCAGCAGAATTGGGAAAAATTTGTTGTCTTCTCAACTATTTCTTAGCTTCAAACTACCATATCTCGCGAACGGATTGACAAAACCCAAAAATTCCTGCTGCGTGTGTAAATAGAAACTCGCCCGATTACAACGGTATGTGTGTTTTTTCCCTAGGCCATTCTGGTTAAGCGTTTGGAGCAGCAGAATTTGGAAAAATTTGTTGTCTTCTCAACTATTTCTTAGCTTCAAACTACCATATCTCGCGAACAGATTGACCTAACCCAAAAATTCCTGCTGCGTCGCAAAGTAGAAACTCGCCCGATTACAACGGTATGTGTATTTTTTCCCTAGGCCATTCTGGTTAAGCGTTTGGAGCAGCAGAATTGGGAAAAATTTGTTGTCTTCTCAACTATTTCTTAGCTTCAAACTACCATATCTCGCGAACGGTTTGACAAAACCCAAAAATTCCTGCTGCGTGTGTAAATAGAAACTCGCCCGATTACAACGGTATGTGTGTTTTTTCCCTAGGCCATTCTGGTTAAGCGTTTGGAGCAGCAGAATTTGGAAAAATTTGTTGTCTTCTCAACTATTTCTTAGCTTCAAACTACCATATCTCGCGAACAGATTGACCTAACCCAAAAATTCCTGCTGCGTCGCAAAGTAGAAACTCGCCCGATTACAACGGTATGTGTATTTTTTCCCTAGGCCAATCTGGTTAAGCAATTGGAGCAGCAGAAGTGCGAAAAATTTGTTGCCTTCTCGACCATTTCTTAGATTCAAACTCCCATATCTCGCGAACAGATTAACCTAACCCTAAAATTCCTATTGCATCTGAAAGTAGAAACTCGCCCGATTAGAACGGTATGTGTATTTTTTCCCTAGGCCATTCTGATTAAGCGTTTGGAACAGCAGACGTGCGAAAAATTTGTTATCTTGTCAACCATTTCTTAGCTTCACAGTCCGATATCTCGCGAACGGATTGACCAATCCCAAAAATTCCTGCAGCGTCAGAACGTAGAAACTCGCCCGATTACAACGGTATGTGTATTTTTTCCCCAGGCCATTCGGGTTAAGCGTTTGGAGCAGCAGAATTGCGAACAATTTCATTTCTTCCCAACCATTTCTTAGCTTCAAACTACCATATCTCGCGAACGGATTGACATAACCCAAAAATTCCTATTGCATCTGAAAGTAGAAACTCGCCCGATTACAACGGAATGTGTATTTTTTCCCTAGGCCATTCTGGTTAAGCCTTTGGAGCAGCAGAATTGCGAAAAATTTGTAGTCTTCTCAATCATTTCTTAGATTCAAACTCCCATATCTCGCGAACGGACTGACCTAACCCACAAATTCCTATTGCATCTGATAGTAGAAACTCGCCCGATTGCAACGGTATGTGTATTCTTTCCCTAGGCCATTCTGGTTAAGCGTATGGAGCAGCAGAAGTGCGAAATATTTGTTGCCTTCTCAAACATTTCATGGCTTCAAACTCCCATATCTCGCGAACAGATTGACCTAACCCAAAAATTCCTGCAGCGTCTGAACGTAGAAACTCGCCCGATTACAACGGTATGTGTATTTTTTCCCCAGGCCATTCTGGTTAAGCGTTTGGAGCAGCAGAAGTGCGAAAAATTTGTCGCCTTCTCAACCATTTCTTAGCTTCAAACTCCCATATCTCGCGAATGGATTGACCAAACCCAAAAATTCCTATTGCATCTGAAAGTAGAAACTCGCCCGATTGCAACGGTATGTGTATTTTCACCCTAGGCCATTCTGGTTAAGCGACTGGAGCAGCAGAATTGCGAAAAATTTGTTGTCTTCTCAACCATTTCTTAGCTTCAATCTCCCATATGTCGCGAACGGATTGACCTAACCCAAAAATTCCTATTGCATCTGAAAGTAGAATCTCGCCCGATTACAACGGTATGTGTATTTTCCCCATAGGCCATTCTGGTTAAGCGTTTGGAGCAGCAGAAGTGCGAAAAATTTGTTGCCTTCTCAACCATTCCTTGGCTTCAAACTCCCATATCTCGCGAACAGATTGACCTAACCCTAAAATTCCTATTGCATCTGAAAGTAGAAACTCGCCCGATTAGAACGGTATGTGTATTTTTTCCCTAGGCCATTCTGGTTAAGCGTTTGGAGCTGCAGACGTGCGAAAAATTTGTTGTCTTCTCAACCATTTCTTAGCTTCAAACTACCATATCTCGCGAACGGATTGACAAAACCCAAAAATTCCTGCTGCGTGTGTAAATAGAAACTCGCCCGATTACAACGGTATGTGTTTTTTTCCCTGGGCCAATCTGGTTAAGCGATTGGAGCAGCAGAAGTGCGAAATATTTGTTGCCTTCTCAACCATTTCTTAGATTCAAACTCCCATATCTCGCGACCGGATTGACCTAACCCAAAAATTCCTATTGCGTCTAAAAGTAGAAACTCGTCCGGTTACAACGGTATGTGTATTTTTTCCGTAGACCGTTCTGGTTAAGCGTTTGGAGCCGCAGAAGTGCGAAAAATTTGTTGCCTTCTCAACCATTTCTTGGCTTCAAACTCCCATATCTCGCGAACAGATTGACCTAACCCTAAAATTCCTATTGCATCTGAAAGTAGAAACTCGCCCGATTAGAACGGTATGTGTATTTTTTCCCTAGGCCATTCTGGTTAAGCGTTTGGAGCTGCAGACGTGCGAAAAATTTGTTATCTTGTCAACCATTTCTTCGCTTCAAAGTCCGATATCTCGCGAACGGATTGACCAAACCCAAAAATTCCTGCAGCGTCAGAACGTAGAAACTCGCCCGATTACAACGGTATGTGTATTTTCTCCCCAGGCCATTCGGGTTAAGCGTTTGGAGCAGCAGTAGTGCGAAAAATTTGTTGTCTTCTCAACCATTTCTTAGCTTCAAACTACCATATCTCGCGAACGGATTGACATAACCCAAAAATTCCTATAGCATCTGAAAGTAGAAACTCGCCCGATTACAACGGTATGTGTATTTTTTCCCTAGGCCATTCTGGATAAGCGGTTGGAGCAGCAGAAGTGCGAAATATTTGTTGCCATCTCAACCATTTCCCGGCTTCAAACTCCCATATCCCGCGAACAGATTGACCCAACCCAAAAATTCCTGCTGCGTCTCAAAGTAGAAACTCGCCCGATTACAACGGTATGTGTGTTTTTTCCCTAGGCCATTCTGGTTAAGCGTTTGGAGCAGCAGAATTGGGAAAAATTTGTTGTCTTCTCAACTATTTCTTAGCTTCAAACTACCATATCTCGCGAACAGATTGACCTAACCCAAAAATTCCTGCTGCGTCGCAAAGTAGAAACTCGCCCGATTACAACGGTATGTGTATTTTTTCCCTAGGCCAATCTGGTTAAGCGATTGGAGCAGCAGAAGTGCGAAAAATTTGTTGCCTTCTCAACCATTTCTTAGATTCAAACTCCCATATCTCGCGAACAGATTGACCTAACCCTAAAATTCCTATTGCATCTGAAAGTAGAAACTCGCCCGATTAGAACGGTATGTGTATTTTTTCCCTAGGCCATTCTGATTAAGCGTTTGGAGCTGCAGACGTGCGAAAAATTTGTTATCTTGTCAACCATTTCTTCGCTTCAAAGTCCGATATCTCGCGAACGGATTGACCAAACCCAAAAATTCCTGCAGCGTCAGAACGTAGAAACTCGCCCGATTACAACGGTATGTGTATTTTCTCCCCAGGCCATTCGGGTTAAGCGTTTGGAGCAGCAGTAGTGCGAAAAATTTGTTGTCTTCTCAACCATTTCTTAGCTTCAAACTACCATATCTCGCGAACGGATTGACATAACCCAAAAATTCCTATAGCATCTGAAAGTAGAAACTCGCCCGATTACAACGGTATGTGTATTTTTTCCCTAGGCCATTCTGGATAAGCGGTTGGAGCAGCAGAAGTGCGAAATATTTGTTGCCATCTCAACCATTTCCCGGCTTCAAACTCCCATATCCCGCGAACAGATTGACCCAACCCAAAAATTCCTGCTGCGTCTCAAAGTAGAAACTCGCCCGATTACAACGGTATGTGTGTTTTTTCCCTAGGCCATTCTGGTTAAGCGTTTGGAGCAGCAGAATTGGGAAAAATTTGTTGTCTTCTCAACTATTTCTTAGCTTCAAACTACCATATCTCGCGAACAGATTGACCTAACCCAAAAATTCCTGCTGCGTCGCAAAGTAGAAACTCGCCCGATTACAACGGTATGTGTATTTTTTCCCTAGGCCAATCTGGTTAAGCGATTGGAGCAGCAGAAGTGCGAAAAATTTGTTGCCTTCTCAACCATTTCTTAGATTCAAACTCCCATATCTCGCGAACAGATTGACCTAACCCTAAAATTCCTATTGCATCTGAA
This sequence comes from Ptiloglossa arizonensis, assembly GCF_051014685.1. Lineage (NCBI taxonomy): Eukaryota > Metazoa > Arthropoda > Insecta > Hymenoptera > Colletidae > Ptiloglossa > Ptiloglossa arizonensis. The sequence goes on along the minus strand of NW_027478682.1, from coordinate 480,429 downwards.
AGTAGAAACTCGCCCGATTAGAACGGTATGTGTATTTTTTCCCTAGGCCATTCTGATTAAGCGTTTGGAGCAGCAGACGTGCGAAAAATTTGTTATCTTGTCAACCATTTCTTAGCTTCACAGTCCGATATCTCGCGAACGGATTGACCAAACCCAAAAATTCCTGCAGCGTCAGAACGTAGAAACTCGCCCGATTACAACGGTATGTGTATTTTTTCCCCAGGCCATTCGGGTTAAGCGTTTGGAGCAGCAGAATTGCGAACAATTTCTTTTCTTCCCAACCATTTCTTAGCTTCAAACTACCATATCTCGCGAACGGATTGACATAACCCAAAAATTCCTATTGCATCTGAAAGTAGAAACTCGCCCGATTACAACGGAATGTGTATTTTTTCCCTAGGCCATTCTGGTTAAGCCTTTGGAGCAGCAGAATTGCGAAAAATTTGTAGTCTTCTCAATCATTTCTTAGATTCAAACTCCCATTTCTCGCGATCGGATTTTCTTAACCCAAAAATTCTTATTGCATCTGAAAGTAGAAACCCGCCCGATTACAACGGTATGTGCATTTTTCCCCTAGGCCATTCTGGTTAAGCGACTGGAGCAGCAGAAGTGCAAAAAATTTGTTGTCTTGTCAACCATTTCTTAGTTTCAACGTCTCATATCTCGCGAACGGATTGACCTAACCCAAAAATTCCTATTGCGTCTGAAAGTAGAAACTCGTCCGGTTGCAACGGTATGTGTATTTTTTCCCTAGGCCATTCTGGTTAAGCGGTTGGAGCAGCAGAAGTTCGAAATATTTGTTGCCTTCTCAATCATTTCTTAGATTCAAACTCCCATATCTCGCGAACGGACTGACCTAACCCACAAATTCCTATTGCATCTGATAGTAGAAACTCGCCCGATTGCAACGGTATGTGTATTCTTTCCCTAGGCCATTCTGGTTAAGCGTATGGAGCAGCAGAAGTGCGAAATATTTGTTGCCTTTTCAAACATTTCATGGCTTCAAACTCCCATATCTCGCGAACAGATTGACCTAACCCAAAAATTCCTGCAGCGTCTGAACGTAGAAACTCGCCCGATTACAACGGTATGTGTATTTTTTCCCCAGGCCATTCTGGTTAAGCGACTGGAGCAGCAGAAGTGCAAAAAATTTGTTGTCTGCTCCACCATTTCTTAGCTTCAAACTCCCATATGTCGCGAACGGATTGACCTAACCCAAAAATTCCGATTGCGTCTGAAAGTAGAAACTAGCCCGATTACAACGGTATGTGTATTTTCCCCCTAGGCCATTCTGGTTAAGCGACTGGAGCAGCAGAAGTGCAAAAAATTTGTTGTCTTGTCAACCATTTCTTAGCTTCAAAGTCCGATATCTCGCGAACGGATTGACCAAACACAGAAATTCCTGCTGCGTCTGAAAGTAGAAACTCGCTCGATTACAACGGTATGTGTATTTTTTCCCTGGGCCATTCTGGTTAAGCGTTTGGGGCAACAGAATTGCGAAATATTTGTTGCCTCCTCAACCATTTCTTGGCTTCAAACTCCCATATCTCGCGAACAGATTGACCTAACCCAAAAATTCCTGCTGCGTCTCAAAGTAGAAACTCGCCCGATTACAACGGTATGTGTTTTTTCCCTAGGCCATTCTGGTTAAGCGTTTGGAGCAGCAGAATTGCGAAAAATTTGTTGTCTTTTCAACTATTTCTTAGCTTCAAACTCCCATATCTCGCGAACCGATTTACAAAACCCAGAAATTCCTGCTGCGTCTGAAAGTAGAAACGCGCCCGATTACAACGGTATGTGTATTTTTTCCCTAGGCCATTCTGGTTAAGCGATTGGAGCAGAAGAAGTGCGAAAAATTTGATGCCTTCTCAACCATTTCTTAGTTTCAAACTCCCGTATCTCGCGAACGGATTGACCTAATCCAAAAATTGCTATTGCGTCTGAAAGCAGAAACTCGTCCGGTTACAACGGTATGTGTATTTTTTCCCTTCGCCATTCTGGTTAAGCGGTTGGAGCAGCAGAATTGCGAAATATTTGTTGCCTTCTCAACCATTTCTTGGCTTCAAACTCCCATATCTCGCGAACAGATTGACCTAACCCAAAAATTCCTGCTGTGTCTCAATGTAGAAACTCGCCCGATTACAACGGTATGTGTGTTTTTTCCCTAGGCCATTCTGGTTAAGCGTTTGGAGCAGCAGAATTGCGAAAAATTTGTTGTCTTCTCAACTATTTCTTAGCTTCAAACTCCCATATCTCGCGAACTGATTGACAAAACCCAGAACTTCCTGCTGCGTCTGAAAGTAGAAACTCGCCCGATTACAACGGTATGTGTATTTTTTCCCTAGGCCATTCTGGTTAAGCGATTGGAGCAGAAGAAGTGCGAAAAATTTGATGCCTTCTAAACTATTTCTTAGCTTCAAACTCCCGTATCTCGCGAACGGATTGACCTAATCCAAAAATTGCTATTGCGTCTGAAAGCAGAAACTCGTCCGGTTACAACGGTATGTGTATTTTTTCCCTACGCCATTCTGGTTAAGCGGTTGGAGCAGCAGAAGTGCGAAATATTTGTTGCCTCCTCAACCATTTCTTGGCTTCAAACTCCCATATCTCGCGAACAGATTGACCTAACCAAAAAATTCCTGCTGCGTCTGAAAGTAGAAACTCGCCCGGTTAGAACGGTATGTGTATTTTTTCCCTAGGCCATTCTGGTTACGCGTTTGGAGCAGCAGAATTGCGAAAAATTTGTTGTCTTCTCAACCATTTCTTAGCTTCAAAGTCCCATATCTCGTGAACGGATTGACACAACCCAAAAATTCCTGCTGCGTGTGTAAATAGAAACTCGCCCGATTACAACGGTATGTGTTTTTTTCCCTGGGCCAATCTGCTTAAGCGATTGGAGCAGCAGAAGTGCGAAATATTTGTTGCCTTCTCAACCATTTCTTAGATTCAAACTCCCATATCTCGCGACCGGATTGACCTAACCCAAAAATTCCTATTGGGTCTAAAAGTAGAAACTCGTCCGGTTACAACGGTGTGTGTATTTTTTCCGTAGACCGTTCTGGTTAAGCGTTTGGAGCCGCAGAAGTGCGAAAAATTTGTTGCCTTCTCAACCATTTCTTGGCTTCAAACTCCCATATCTCGCGAACAGATTGACCTAACCCTAAAATTCCTATTGCATCTGAAAGTAGAAACTCGCCCGATTAGAACGGTATGTGTATTTTTTCCCTGGGCCAATCTGCTTAAGCGATTGGAGCAGCAGAAGTGCGAAATATTTGTTGCCTTCTCAACCATTTCTTAGATTCAAACTCACATATCTCGCGACCGGATCGACCTAACCCAAAAATTCCTATTGGGTCTAAAAGTAGAAACTCGTCCGGTTACAACGGTGTGTGTATTTTTTCCGTAGACCGTCCTGGTTAAGCGTTTGGAGCCGCAGAAGTGCGAAAAATTTGTTGCCTTCTCAACCATTTCTTGGCTTCAAACTCCCATATCTCGCGAACAGATTGACCTAACCCTAAAATTCCTATTGCATCTGAAAGTAGAAACTCGCCCGATTAGAACGGTATGTGTATTTTTTCCCTAGGCCATTCTGGTTAAGCGTTTGGAGCTGCAGACTTGCGAAAAATTTGTTATCTTGTCAACCATTTCTTCGCTTCAAAGTCCGATATCTCGCGAACGGATTGACCAAACCCAAAAATTCCTGCAGCGTCAGAACGTAGAAACTCGCCCGATTACAACGGTATGTGTATTTTCTCCCCAGGCCAATCGGGTTAAGCGTTTGGAGCAGCACTAGTGCGAAAAATTTGTTGTCTTCTCAACCATTTCTTAGCTTCAAACTACCATATCTCGCGAACGGATTGACATAACCCAAAAATTCCTATTGCATCTGAAAGTAGAAACTCGCCCGATTACAACGGTATGTGTATTTTTTCCCTAGGCCATTCTGGATAAGCGGTTGGAGCAGCAGAAGTGCGAAATATTTGTTGCCTTCTCAACAATTTCTTTGCTTCAAACTCCCATATCTCGCGAACCGATTGACAAAACCCAGAACTTCCTGCTGCGTCTGAAAGTAGAAACTCGCCCGATTACAACGGTATGTGTATTTTCTCCCCAGGCCATTCGGGTTAAGCGTTTGGAGCAGCACTAGTGCGAAAAATTTGATGCCTTCTCAACCATTTCTTAGCTTCAAACTCCCGTATCTCGCGAACGGATTGACCTAACACAAAAATTGCTATTGCGTCTGGAAATAGAAACTCGTCCGGTTACAACGGTATGTGTATTTTTTCCCTAGGCCATTCTGGTTAAGCGGTTGGAGCAGCAGAAGTGCGAAATATTTGTTGCCTACTCAACCATTTCTTGTCTTCAAACTCCCATATCCCGCGAACAGATTGACCTAACCCAATAATTCCTGCTGCGTCTCAAAGTAGAAACTCGCCCGATTTCAACGGTATGTGTGTTTTTTCCCTAGGCCACCCTGGTTAAGCGTTTGGAGCAGCAGAATTGCGAAAAATTTGTCGCCTTCTCAACCATTTCTTAGCTTCAAAACTCCCATATCTCGCGAACAGATTGACTAAACCCAAAAATTCCTATTGCATCTGAAAGTAGAAACTCGCCCGATTACAACGGTACGTGTATTTTCCCCCTAGGCCATTCTGGTTAAGCGTTTGGAGCAGCAGAATTGCGAAAAATTTGTTGTCTTGTCAACCATTTCTTAGCTTCAAAGTCCCATATCTCGCGAACGGATATACCAAACCCAGAAATTCCTGCTGCGTCTGAAAGTAGAAACTCGCCCGATTACAACGGTATGTGTATTTTTTCCCTAGGCCAATCTGGTTAATCGATTGGAGCAGCAGAAGTGCGAAAAATTTGTTACCTCCTCAACCATTTCTTAGCTTCAAACTCCCATATCTCGCGAACGGATTGACCTAACCCAAAAATTCCTATTGCGTCTGAAAGTAGAAACTCTTCCTCTTACAACGGCATGTGTATTTTTTCCCTAGGCCATTCTGGTTAAGCGTTTGGAGCAGCAGAAGTGCGAAATATTTGTTGCCTTCTCAACCATTTCTTGGCTTCAAACTCCCATATCTCGCGAACAGATTGATCTAACCCAAAAATTCCTGCTGCGTCTGAAAGTAGAAACTCGCCCGGTTACAACTGTATGTGTATTTTCTTCCTAGGCCATTCTGGTTAAACGGTTGGAGCAGCAGAAGTGCGAAATATTTGTTGTCTTGTCAACCATTTCTTAGCTTCAAAGTCCCATATCTCGCGAACGGATAGACCAAACCCAGAAATTCCTGCTGCGTCTGAAAGTAGAAACTCGGCCGATTACAACGGTATGTGTATTTCTTCCCTAGGCCATTCTGGATAAGCGGTTGGAGCAGCAGAAGTGCGAAAAATTTGATGCCTTCTCAACCATTTCTTAGCTTCAAACTCCCGTATCTGGCGAACGGATTGAACTAACCCAAAAATTGCTATCGCGTCTGAAAATAGAATCTCGTCCGGTTACAACGGTATGTGTATTTTTTCCCTAGGCCATTCTGGTTAAGCGGTTGGAGCAGCAGAATTGCGAAAAATTTGTTGTCTTCTCAAATATTTCTTAGCTTCAAACTCCCGTATCTCGCGAACGGATTGACAAAACCCAGAAATTCCTGCTGCGTCTGAAAGTAGAAACTTGCTCGATTACAGCGGTATGGGTATTTTTTCCCTAGGCCAATCTGGTTAAGCGGTTGGAGCAGCAGAAGTGCGAAAAATTTGTTGCCTTCTCAACTATTTCTTAGCTTCAAAGTCCCATATCTCGCGAACGGATAGACCAAACCCAGAAATTCCTGCTGCGTCTGAAAGTAGAAACTCGCCCGATTACAACGGTATGTGTATTTTTTCCCTAGGCCAATCTGGTTAAGCGATTCGAGCTGCAGAAGTGCGAAAAATTTGAACCCTCCTCAACCATTTCTTAGCTTCAAACTCCCGTATCTCGCGAACGGATTGACCTAACCCAAAAATTGCTATTGCGTATGAAAGTAGAAACTCGTCCGGTTACAACGGTATGTGTATTTTTTCCCTAGGCCACTCTGGTTAAGCGGTTGGAGCAGCAGAAGAGCGAAATATTTGTTGCCTTCTCAATCATTTCTTGGATTCAAACTCCCATATATCGCGAACGGATTGACCTAACCCAAAAATTGCTATTGCGTATGAAAGTAGAAACTCGTCCGGTTACAACGGTATGTGTATTTTTTCCCTAGGCCACTCTGGTTAAGCGGTTGGAGCAGCAGAAGAGCGAAATATTTGTTGCCTTCTCAATCATTTCTTGGATTCAAACTCCCATATATCGCGAACGGATTGACCTAACCCAAAAATTGCTATTGCGTATGAAAGTAGAAACTCGCCCGATTAGAACGGTATGTGTATTTTTTCCCTAGGCCATTCTGGTTAACCGTTTGGAGCAGCAGACGTGCAAAAATTTGTTATTTTGTCAACCATTTCTTAGCTTCAAAGTCCAATATCTCGCGAACGGATTGACCAAACCCAAAAATTCCTGCAGCGTCTGAACGTAGAAACTCGCCCCATTACAAAGGTATGGGTATTTTTTCCCAGGCCACTCTGGTTAAGCGTTTGGAGCAGCAGAATCGCGAAAAATTTGTCGTCTTCTCAACCATTTCTTAGCTTCAAACTCCCATATCTCGCGAACGGATTGACTAAACCCAAAAATTCCTATTGCATCTGAAAGTAGAAACTCGCCCGAGTACAACGGTATGTGTATTTTTTCCCTAGGCCATTCTGGTTAAGCGATTGGAGCAGCAGAAGTGCGAAAAATATGTTACCTCCTCAACCATTTCTTAGCTTCAAACTCCCATATCTCGCGAACGGATTGACCTAACCCAAAAATTCCTATTGCGTCTGAAAGTAGAAACTCGCCCGATTAGAACGGTATGTGTATTTTCTCCCTAGGCCATTCTGGTTAAGCGTTTGGAGCAGCAGACGTGCGAAAAATTTGTTATCTTGTCAACCATTTCTTAGATTCAAAGTCCGATATCTCGCGAACGGATTGACCAAACCCAAAAATTCCTGCAGCGTCTGAACGTAGAAACTCGCCCAATTACAAAGGTATGTTTATTTTTTCCCCAGGCCACTCTGGTTAAGCGTTTGGAGCAGCAGAATCGCGAAGAATTTGTCGCCTTCTCAACCATTTCTTAGCTTCAAACTCCCATATCTCGCGAACGGATTGACTAAACCCAAAAATTCCTATTGCATCTGAAAGTAGAAACTCGCCCGATTACAACGTTATGTGTATTTTTTCCCTAGGCCATTCTGGTTAAGCGATTGGAGCAGCAGAAGTGCGAAGAATTTGTTACCTCCTCAAACATTTCTTAGCTTCAAACTCCCATATATCGCGAACGGATTGACCTAACCCAAAAATTCCTATTGCGCGTGAAAGTAGAAACTCGTCCTCTTACAACGGTATGTGTATTTTCCCCCTAGGCCATTCTGGTTAAGCGACTGGAGCAGCAGAAGTGCGAAAAATTTGTTGCCTTCTCAATCATTTCTTAGCTTCAAACTCCCATATCTCGCTAACGGATTGACCTAACCCAAAAATTCCTATTGCGTCTGAAAGTAGAAACTCGTCCTCTTACAACGGTATGTGTATTCCTTCCCTAGGCCATTCTGATTAAGCGTTTGGAGCAGCAGAAGTGCGAAATATTTGTTGCCTTCTCAACCATTTCTTGGCTTCAAACTCCCATATCTCGCGAACGGATTGACCAATCACAGAAATTCCTGCTGCGTCTGAAAGTAGAAACTCGCTCGATTACAACGGTATGTGTATTTTATCCCTAGGCCATTCTGGTTAAGCGGCTGGAAACGCAGAAGTGCAAAAAATTTGTTCCCTTCTCAACCATTTCTTGGCTTCAAATTCCCATATCTCGCGAACAGATTGACTTAACCCAAAAATTCCTGCTGCGTCTGAAAGTAGAAACTCGCCCGATTACAACGGTATGTGTATTTTTTCCCTAGGCCATTCTGGTTAAGCCTTTGGAGCAGCAGAATTGCGAAAAATTTGTTGTCTTCTCAACCATTTCTTAGCTTCAAACTCCCATATGTAGCGAACGGATTGACCTAACCCAAAAATTCCTATTGCATCTGAAAGTAGAAACTCGCCCGATTACAACGGTACGTGTATTTTCCCCCTAGGCCATTCTGGTTACGCGACTGGAGCAGCAGAAGTGCGAAAAATTTGTTACCTTCTCAACCATTTCTTAGCTTCAAACTCCCGTATCTCGCGAACGGATTGACCTAACACAAAAATTCCTATTGCGTCTGAAAGTAGAAACTCGTCCGGTTACAACGGTATGTGTATTTTTTCCCTTGGCCATTCTGGTTAAGCGGTTGGAGCAGCAGAAGTGCGAAAAATTTGTTACCTTCTCAACCATTTCTTAGCTTCAAACTCCCGTATCTCGCGAACGGATTGACATAACCCAAAAATTCCTATTGCGTCTGAAAGTAGAAACTCGTCCGGTTACAACGGTATGTGTATTTTCTCCCTAGGCCATTCTGGTAAAGCGACTGGAGCAGCAGAAGTGCAAAAAATTTGATGCCTCCTCAACCATTTCTTGGCTTCAAACTCCCATATATCGCGAACGGATTGAACTAACTAAAAAATTCCTATTGCATCTGAAAGTAGAAACTCGCCCGATTACAACGGTATGTGTATTTTTCCCATAGGCCATTCTGGTTAAGCGTTTGGAGCAGCAGAAGTGCGAAAAATTTGTTGTCTTCTCAACTATTTCTTAGCTTCAAAGTCCCATATCTCGCGAACGGATAGACCAAACCCAGAAATTCTTGCTGCTTCTGAAAGTAGAAGCTCGCCCGATTACAATGGTATGTTTATTTTTTCCCTAGGGCAATCTGGTTAAGCGTTTGGAGCACCAGAAGAGCGAAATATTTGTTGCCTTCTCAAACATTTCTTGACTTCAAACTCCCATATCTCGCGAACAGATTGACCTAACCCAAAAATTCCTGCTGCGTCTCAAAGTAGAAACTCGCCCGATTACAACGGCATGTGTGTTTTTTCCCTAGGCCGTTCTGGTTAAGCGTTTGGGGCAGCAGAATTGCGAAAAACTTGTTGTCTTCTCAACTGTTTCTTAGCTTCAAAGTCCCATATCTCGCGAACGGATAGACCAAACCCAGAAATTCCTGCTGCGTCTGAAAGTAGAAACTCGCCCGATTACAACGGTATGTGTGTTTTTTCCCTAGGCCAATCTGGTTAAGCGATTCGAGCAGCAGAAGTGCGAAAAATTTGATGCCTCCTCAACCATTTCTTAGCTTCAAACTCCCGTATCTCGCGAACGGATTGACCTAACCCAAAAATTGCTGTTGCGTATGAAAGTAGAAACTCGTCCGGTTACAACGGTATGTGTATTTTTTCCCTAGGCCATTCTGGTTAAGCGGTTGGAGCAGCAGAAGAGCGAAATATTTGTTGCCTTCTCAACCATTTCTTGGCTTCAAACTCCCATATATCGCGAACGGATTGACCTAACTCAAAAATTCCTATTGCATTTGAAAGTAGAAACTCGCCCGATTACAACGGTATGTGTATTTTTCCCATAGGCCATTCTGGTTAAGCGTTTGGAGCAGCTGAAGTGCGAAAAATTTGTTGTCTTCTCAACTATTTCTTAGCTTCAAACTCCCATATCTCGCGAACAGATTGACCTAACCCAAAAATTCCTGCTGCGTCTGAAAGTAGAAACTCGTCCGGTTACAACTGTATGTGTATTTTCTTCCTAGGCCATTCTGGTTAAGCGGTTGGAGCAGCAGAAGTGCGAAATATTTGTTGCCTTCTCAACCATTTCTTGGCTTCAAACTCCCATATCTCGCGAACAGATTGACCTAACCCAAAAATTCCTGCTGCGTCTCAAAGTAGAAACTCGCCCGATTACAAAGGTATGTGTATTTTTTCCCAGGCCACTCTGGTTAAGCGTTTGGAGCAGCAGAATTGCGAAAAACTTGTTGTCTTCTCAACTATTTCTTGGCTTCAAACTCCCATATCTTGCGACCGGATTGACCTAACCCAAAAATTCCTATTGCGTCTGAAAGTAGAAACTCGTCCGGTTACAACGGTATGTGTATTTTTTCCCTAGGCCATTCTGGTTAAGCGGTTGGAGCAGCAGAAGTGCGAAATATTTGTTGCCTTCTCAACCATTTCTAGGCTTCAAACTCCCATATCCCGCGAATAGATTGACCTAACCCAAAAATTCCTGCTGCGTCTCAAAGTAGAAACTCGCCCGATTACAACGGTATGTGTGTTTTTTCCCTAGGCCATTCTGGTTAAGCGTTTGGAGCAGCAGAATTGGGAAAAATTTGTTGTCTTCTCAACTATTTCTTAGCTTCAAACTACCATATCTCGCGAACGGATTGACAAAACCCAAAAATTCCTGCTGCGTGTGTAAATAGAAACCCGCCCGATTACAACGGTATGTGTTTTTTTCCCTGGGCCAATCTGGTTAAGCGATTGGAGCAGCAGAAGTGCGAAAAATTTGTTGCCCTCTCAACCATTTCTTAGATTCAAACTCCCATATCTCGCGACCGGATTGACCTAACCCAAAAATTCCTATTGCGTCTAAAAGTAGAAACTCGTCCGGTTACAACGGTATGTGTATTTTTTCCCTAGACCGTTCTGGTTAAGCGTTTGGAGCCGCAGAAGTGCGAAAAATTTGTTGCCTTCTCAACCATTTCTTGGCTTCAAACTCCCATATCTCGCGAACAGATTGACCTAACCCTAAAATTCCTATTGCATCTGAAAGTAGAAACTCGCCCGATTAGAACGGTATGTGTATTTTTTCCCTAGGCGATTCTGGTTAAGCGTTTGGAGCTGCAGACGTGCGAAAAATTTGTTATCTTGTCAACCATTTCTTCGCTTCAAAGTCCGATATCTCGCGAACGGATTGACCAAACCCAAAAATTCCTTCAGCGTCAGAACGTAGAAACTCGCCCGATTACAACGGTATGTGAATTTTCTCCCCAGGCCATTCGGGTTAAGCGTTTGGAGCAGCAGAAGTGCGAAAAATTTGTTGTCTTCTCAACCATTTCTTAGCTTCAAACTACCATATCTCGCGAACGGATTGACATAACCCAAAAATTCCTATTGCATCTGAAAGTAGAAACTCGCCCGATTACAACGGTATGTGTATTTTTTCCCTAGGCCAATCTGGTTAAGCGATTGGAGCAGCAGAAGTGCGAAAAATTTGTTGCCTTCTCAACCATTTCTTAGATTCAAACTCCCACATCTTGCGACCGGATTGACCTATCCCAAAAATTCCTATTGCGTCTGAAAGTAGAAACTCGTCCGGTTACAACTGTATGTGTATTTTCTTCCTAGGCCATTCTGGTTAAGCGGTTGGAGCAGCAGAAGTGCGAAATATTTGTTGCCTTCTCAACCATTTCTTGGCTTCAAACTCCCATATCTCGCGAACAGATTGACCTAACCCAAAAATTCCTGCTGCGTCTCAAAGTAGAAACTCGCCCGATTACAAAGGTATGTGTATTTTTTCCCAGGCCACTCTGGTTAAGCGTTTGGAGCAGCAGAATTGCGAAAAATTTGACGCCTTCTCAACCATTTCTTAGCTTCAAACTCCCATATCTCGCGAACGGTTTGACTAAACCCAAAAATTCCTATTGCATCTGAAAGTAGAAACTCGCCCGATTACAACGGTATGTGTATTTTTTCCCTAGGCCATTCTGGTTAAGCGATTGGAGCAGCAGAAGTGCGAAAAATTTGTTACCTCCTCAACCATTTCTTAGCTTCAAACTCCCATATCTCGCGAACGGATTGACCTAACCCAAAAATTCCTATTGCGTCTGAAAGTAGAAACTCTTCCTCTTACAACGGCATGTGTATTTTTTCCCTAGGCCATTCTGGTTAAGCGTTTAGAGCAGCAGAAGTGCGAAATATTTGTTGCCTTCTCAACCATTTCTTGGCTTCAAACTCCCATATCTCGCGAACAGATTGATCTAACCCAAAAATTCCTGCTGCGTCTGAAAGTAGAAACTCGCCCGATTACAACGGTATGTGTATTTTTTCCCTAGGCCATTCTGGTTAAGCGTTTGGAGCAGCAGAATTGCGAAAAATTTGTTACCTTCTCAACCATTTCTTAGCTTCAAACTCCCGTATCTCGCGAACGGATTGACCTAACCCAAAAATTCCTATTGCGTCTGAAAGTAGAAACTCGTCCGGTTACAACGGTATGTGTATTTTTTCCCTAGGCCATTCTGGTTAAGCGGTTGGAGCAGCAGAAGTGCGAAATATTTGTTGCCTTCTCAACCATTTCTAGGCTTCAAACTCCCATATCCCGCGAATAGATTGACCTAACCCAAAAATTCCTGCTGCGTCTCAAAGTAGAAACTCGCCCGATTACAACGGTATGTGTGTTTTTTCCCTAGGCCATTCTGGTTAAGCGTTTGGAGCAGCAGAATTGGGAAAAATTTGTTGTCTTTTCAACTATTTCTTAGCTTCAAACTACCATATCTCGCGAACGGATTGACAAAACCCAAAAATTCCTGCTGCGTGTGTAAATAGAAACCCGCCCGATTACAACGGTATGTGTTTTTTTCCCTGGGCCAATCTGGTTAAGCGATTGGAGCAGCAGAAGTGCGAAAAATTTGTTGCCCTCTCAACCATTTCTTAGATTCAAACTCCCATATCTCGCGACCGGATTGACCTAACCCAAAAATTCCTGCTGCGTCTCAAAGTAGAAACTCGCCCGATTACAAAGGTATGTGTATTTTTTCCCAGGCCACTCTGGTTAAGCGTTTGGAGCAGCAGAATTGCGAAAAATTTGTCGCCTTCTCAACCATTTCTTAGCTTCAAACTCCCATATCTCGCGAACGGTTTGACTAAACCCAAAAATTCCTATTGCATCTGAAAGTAGAAACTCGCCCGATTACAACGGTATGTGTATTTTTTCCCTAGGCCATTCTGGTTAAGCGATTGGAGCAGCAGAAGTGCGAAAAATTTGTTGCCTTCTCAACCATTTCTTAGATTCAAACTCCCATATCTTGCGACCGGATTGACCTAACCCAAAAATTCCTATTGCGTCTGAAAGTAGAAACTCGTCCGGTTACAACTGTATGTGTATTTTCTTCCTAGGCCATTCTGGTTAAGCGGTTGGAGCAGCAGAAGTGCGAAATATTTGTTGCCTTCTCAACCATTTCTTGGCTTCAAACTCCCATATCTCGCGAACAGATTGACCTAACCCAAAAATTCCTGCTGCGTCTCAAAGTAGAAACTCGCCCGATTACAAAGGTATGTGTATTTTTTCCCAGGCCACTCTGGTTAAGCGTTTGGAGCAGCAGAATTGGGAAAAACTTGTTGTCTTCTCAACTATTTCTTGGCTTCAAACTCCCATATCTTGCGACCGGATTGACCTAACCCAAAAATTCCTATTGCGTCTGAAAGTAGAAACTCGTCCGGTTACAACGGTATGTGTATTTTTTCCCTAGGCCATTCTGGTTAAGCGGTTGGAGCAGCAGAAGTGCGAAATATTTGTTGCCTTCTCAACCATTTCTAGGCTTCAAACTCCCATATCCCGCGAATAGATTGACCTAACCCAAAAATTCCTGCTGCGTCTCAAAGTAGAAACTCGCCCGATTACAACGGTATGTGTGTTTTTTCCCTAGGCCATTCTGGTTAAGCGTTTGGAGCAGCAGAATTGGGAAAAATTTGTTGTCTTCTCAACTATTTCTTAGCTTCAAACTACCATATCTCGCGAACGGATTGACAAAACCCAAAAATTCCTGCTGCGTGTGTAAATAGAAACCCGCCCGATTACAACGGTATGTGTTTTTTTCCCTGGGCCAATCTGGTTAAGCGATTGGAGCAGCAGAAGTGCGAAAAATTTGTTGCCCTCTCAACCATTTCTTAGATTCAAACTCCCATATCTCGCGACCGGATTGACCTAACCCAAAAATTCCTATTGCGTCTAAAAGTAGAAACTCGTCCGGTTACAACGGTATGTGTATTTTTTCCCTAGACCGTTCTGGTTAAGCGTTTGGAGCCGCAGAAGTGCGAAAAATTTGTTGCCTTCTCAACCATTTCTTGGCTTCAAACTCCCATATCTCGCGAACAGATTGACCTAACCCTAAAATTCCTATTGCATCTGAAAGTAGAAACTCGCCCGATTAGAACGGTATGTGTATTTTTTCCCTAGGCGATTCTGGTTAAGCGTTTGGAGCTGCAGACGTGCGAAAAATTTGTTATCTTGTCAACCATTTCTTCGCTTCAAAGTCCGATATCTCGCGAACGGATTGACCAAACCCAAAAATTCCTTCAGCGTCAGAACGTAGAAACTCGCCCGATTACAACGGTATGTGAATTTTCTCCCCAGGCCATTCGGGTTAAGCGTTTGGAGCAGCAGAAGTGCGAAAAATTTGTTGTCTTCTCAACCATTTCTTAGCTTCAAACTACCATATCTCGCGAACGGATTGACATAACCCAAAAATTCCTATTGCATCTGAAAGTAGAAACTCGCCCGATTAAAACGGTATGTGTATTTTTTCCCTAGGCCAATCTGGTTAAGCGATTGGAGCAGCAGAAGTGCGAAAAATTTGTTGCCTTCTCAACCATTTCTTAGATTCAAACTCCCACATCTTGCGACCGGATTGACCTATCCCAAAAATTCCTATTGCGTCTGAAAGTAGAAACTCGTCCGGTTACAACTGTATGTGTATTTTCTTCCTAGGCCATTCTGGTTAAGCGGTTGGAGCAGCAGAAGTGCGAAATATTTGTTGCCTTCTCAACCATTTCTTGGCTTCAAACTCCCATATCTCGCGAACAGATTGACCTAACCCAAAAATTCCTGCTGCGTCTCAAAGTAGAAACTCGCCCGATTACAAAGGTATGTGTATTTTTTCCCAGGCCACTCTGGTTAAGCGTTTGGAGCAGCAGAATTGCGAAAAATTTGTCGCCTTCTCAACCATTTCTTAGCTTCAAACTCCCATATCTCGCGAACGGTTTGACTAAACCCAAAAATTCCTATTGCATCTGAAAGTAGAAACTCGCCCGATTACAACGGTATGTGTATTTTTTCCCTAGGCCATTCTGGTTAAGCGATTGGAGCAGCAGAAGTGCGAAAAATTTGTTACCTCCTCAACCATTTCTTAGCTTCAAACTCCCATATCTCGCGAACGGATTGACCTAACCCAAAAATTCCTATTGCGTCTGAAAGTAGAAACTCTTCCTCTTACAACGGCATGTGTATTTTTTCCCTAGGCCATTCTGGTTAAGCGTTTAGAGCAGCAGAAGTGCGAAATATTTGTTGCCTTCTCAACCATTTCTTGGCTTCAAACTCCCATATCTCGCGAACAGATTGATCTAACCCAAAAATTCCTGCTGCGTCTGAAAGTAGAAACTCGCCCGATTACAACGGTATGTGTATTTTTTCCCTAGGCCATTCTGGTTAAGCGTTTGGAGCAGCAGAATTGCGAAAAATTTGTTACCTTCTCAACCATTTCTTAGCTTCAAACTCCCGTATCTCGCGAACGGATTGACCTAACCCAAAAATTCCTATTGCGTCTGAAAGTAGAAACTCGTCCGGTTACAACGGTATGTGTATTTTTTCCCTTGGCCATTCTGGTTAAGCGGTTGGAGCAGCAGAAGTGCGATAAAATTTGTTACCTTCTCAACCATTTCTTAGCTTCAAACTCCCGTATCTCGCGAACGGATTGACTAAACCCAAAAATTCCTATTGCATCTGAAAGTAGAAACTCGCACGATAACAACGGTACGTGTATTTTCCCCCTAGGCCATTCTGGTTAAGCGACTGGAGCAGCAGAAGTGCGAAAAATTTGTTACCTTCTCAACCATTTCTTAGCTTCAAACTCCCGTATCTCGCGAACGGATTGACCTAACCCAAAAATTCCTATTGCGTCTGAAAGTAGAAACTCGTCCGGTTACAACAGTATGTGTATTTTTTCCCTAGGCCATTCTGGTTAAGCGGTTGGAGCAGCAGAAGTGCGAAATATTTGTTGCCTTCTCAACCATTTCTAGGCTTCAAACTCCCATATCCCGCGAACAGATTGACCTAACCCAAAAATTCCTGCTGCGTCTCAAAGTAGAAACTCGCCCAATTACAACGGTATGTGTGTTTTTTCCCTAGGCCATTCTGGTTAAGCGTTTGGAGCAGCAGAATTGGGAAAAATTTGTTGTCTTCTCAACTATTTCTTAGCTTCAAACTACCATATCTCGCGAACGGATTGACAAAACCCAAAAATTCCTGCTGCGTGTGTAAATAGAAACCCGCCCGATTACAACGGTATGTGTTTTTTTCCCTGGGCCAATCTGGTTAAGCGATTGGAGCAGCAGAAGTGCGAAAAATTTGTTGCCTTCTCAACCATTTCTTAGATTCAAACTCCCATATCTCGCGACCGGATTGACCTAACCCAAAAATTCCTATTGCGTCTAAAAGTAGAAACTCGTCCGGTTACAACGGTATGTGTATTTTTTCCCTAGACCGTTCTGGTTAAGCGTTTGGAGCCGCAGAAGTGCGAAAAATTTGTTGCCTTCTCAACCATTTCTTGGATTCAAACTCCCATATCTCGCGAACAGATTGACCTAACCCTAAAATTCCTATTGCATCTGAAAGTAGAAACTCGCCCGATTAGAACGGTATGTGTATTTTTTCCCTAGGCGATTCTGGTTAAGCGTTTGGAGCTGCAGACGTGCGAAAAATTTGTTATCTTGTCAACCATTTCTTCGCTTCAAAGTCCGATATCTCGCGAACGGATTGACCAAACCCAAAAATTCCTTCAGCGTCAGAACGTAGAAACTCGCCCGATTACAACGGTATGTGAATTTTTTCCCTAGGCCATTCTAGTTAAGCGGTTGGAGCAGCAGAATTGCGAAATATTTGTTGCCTTCTCAACCATTTCTTGTCTTCAAACTCCCATATCCCGCGAACAGATTGACCTAACCCAAAAATTCCTGCTGCGTCTCAAAGTAGAAACTCGCCCGATTACAACGGAATTTGTGTTTTTTCCCTAGGCCACACTGGTTAAGCGTATGGAGCAGCAGAATTGCGAAAAATTTGTCGCCTTCTCAACCATTTCTTAGCTTCAAAACTCCCATATCTCGCGAACGGATTGACTAAACCCAAAAATTCCTATTGCATCTGAAAGTAGAAACTCGCCCGATTACAACGGTAAGTGTATTTTCCCCCTAGGCCATTCTGGTTAAGCGTTTGGAACAGCAGAATTGCGAAAAATTTGTTGTCTTGTCAACCATTTCTTAGCTTCAAAGTCCCATATCTCGCGAACGGATATACCAAACCCAGAAAATCCTGCTGGGTCTGAAAGTAGAAACTCGCCCGATTACAACGGTATGTGTATTTTTTCCCTAGGCCAATCTGGTTAAGCGTTTGGAGCAGCAGAAGTGCGAAAAATTTGTTGCCTTCTCAACCATTTCTTGGCTTCAAACTCCCATATTTCGCGAACAGATTGACCTACCCCTAAAATTCCTATTGCATCTGAAAGTAGAAACTCGCCCGATTAGAACGGTATGTGTATTTTTTCCCTAGGCCATTCTGGTTAAGCGGTTGGAGCAGCAGAAGTGCGAAATATTTGTTGCCTTCTCAACCATTTCTTGGCTTCAAACTCCCATATCTCGCGAACGGATTGACCTAACCGAAAAATTGCTATTGCGTCTGAAAATAGAAACACGTCCGGTTACAACGGTATGTGTATTTTTTCCCTAGGCCATCCTGGTTAAGCGGTTGGAGCAGCAGAATTGCGAAAAATTTGTTACCTCCTCAACCATTTCTTAGCTTCAAACTCCCATATCTCGCGAACGGATTGACCTAACCCAAAAATTCCTATTGCGTCTGAAAGTAGAAACTCTTCCTCTTACAACGGCATGTGTATTTTTTCCCTAGGCCATTCTGGTTAAGCGTTTAGAGCAGCAGAAGTGCGAAATATTTGTTGCCTTCTCAATCATTTCTTGGCTTCAAACTCCCATATCTCGCGAACAGATTGATCTAACCCAAAAATTCCTGCTGCGTCTGAAAGTAGAAACTCGCCCGATTACAACGGTATGTGTATTTTTTCCCTAGGCCATTCTGGTTAAGCGTTTGGAGCAGCAGAATTGCGAAAAATTTGTTACCTTCTCAACCATTTCTTAGCTTCAAACTCCCGTATCTCGCGAACGGATTGACCTAACCCAAAAATTCCTATTGCGTCTGAAAGTAGAAACTCGTCCGGTTACAACGGTATGTGTATTTTTTCCCTTGGCCATTCTGGTTAAGCGGTTGGAGCAGCAGAAGTGCGATAAAATTTGTTACCTTCTCAACCATTTCTTAGCTTCAAACTCCCGTAGCTCGCGAACGGATTGACTAAACCCAAAAATTCCTATTGCATCTGAAAGTAGAAACTCGCACGATTACAACGGTACGTGTATTTTCCCCCTAGGCCATTCTGGTTAAGCGACTGGAGCAGCAGAAGTGCGAAAAATTTGTTACCTTCTCAACCATTTCTTAGCTTCAAACTCCCGTATCTCGCGAACGGATTGACCTAACCCAAAAATTCCTGCTGCGTGTGTAAATAGAAACCCGCCCGAATACAACGGTATGTGTTTTTTTCCCTGGGCCAATCTGGTTAAGCGATTGGAGCAGCAGAAGTGCGAAAAATTTGTTGCCTTCTCAACCATTTCTTAGATTCAAACTCCCATATCTCGCGACCGGATTGACCTAACCCAAAAATTCCTATTGCGTCTAAAAGTAGAAACTCGTCCGGTTACAACGGTATGTGTATTTTTTCCCTAGACCGTTCTGGTTAAGCGTTTGGAGCCGCAGAAGTGCGAAAAATTTGTTGCCTTCTCAACCATTTCTTGGCTTCAAACTCCCATATCTCGCGAACAGATTGACCTAACCCTAAAATTCCTATTGCATCTGAAAGTAGAAACTCGCCCGATTAGAACGGTATGTGTATTTTTTCCCTAGGCGATTCTGGTTAAGCGTTTGGAGCTGCAGACGTGCGAAAAATTTGTTATCTTGTCAACCATTTCTTCGCTTCAAAGTCCGATATCTCGCGAACGGATTGACCAAACCCAAAAATTCCTTCAGCGTCAGAACGTAGAAACTCGCCCGATTACAACGGTATGTGAATTTTTTCCCTAGGCCATTCTGGTTAAGCGGTTGGAGCAGCAGAATTGCGAAATATTTGTTGCCTTCTCAACCATTTCTTGTCTTCAAACTCCCATATCCCGCGAACAGATTGACCTAACCCAAAAATTCCTGCTGCGTCTCAAAGTAGAAACTCGCCCGATTACAACGGAATGTGTGTTTTTTTCCCTAGGCCACACTGGTTAAGCGTATGGAGCAGCAGAATTGCGAAAAATTTGTCGCCTTCTCAACCATTTCTTAGCTTCAAAACTCCCATATCTCGCGAACGGATTGACTAAACCCAAAAATTCCTATTGCATCTGAAAGTAGAAACTCGCCCGATTACAACGGTACGTGTATTTTCCCCCTAGGCCATTCTGGTTAAGCGTTTGGAACAGCAGAATTGCGAAAAATTTGTTGTCTTGTCAACCATTTCTTAGCTTCAAAGTCCCATATCTCGCGAACGGATATACCAAACCCAGAAAATCCTGCTGGGTCTGAAAGTAGAAACTCGCCCGATTACAACGGTATGTGTATTTTTTCCCTAGGCCATTCTGGTTAAGCGTTTGGTGCAGCAGAATTGGGAAAAATTTGTTGTCTTCTCAACTATTTCTTAGCTTCAAACTACCATATCTCGCGAACGGATTAACAAAACCCAAAAATTCCTGCTGCGTGTGTAAACAGAAACTCGCCCGATTACAACGGTATGTGTTTTTTTCCCTGGGCCAATCTGGTTAAGCGATTGGAGCAGCAGAAGTGCGAAAAATTTGTTGCCTTCTCAACCATTTCTTAGATTCAAACTCCCATATCTCGCGACTGGATTAACCTAACCCAAAAATTCCTGTTGCGTCTAAAAGTAGAAACTCGTCCGGTTACAACGGTATGTGCATTTTTTCCCTAGACCGTTCTGGATAAGCGTTTGGAGCCGCAGAAGTGCGAAAAATTTGTTGTCTTGTCAACCATTTCTTAGCTTCAAAGTCCCATATCTCGCGAACGGATATACCAAACCCAGAAAATCCTGCTGGGTCTGAAAGTAGAAACTCGCCCGATTACAACGGTATGTGTATTTTTTCCCTAGGCCAATCTGGTTAAGCGTTTGGAGCAGCAGAAGTGCGAAAAATTTGTTGCCTTCTCAACCATTTCTTGGCTTCAAACTCCCATATCTCGCGAACAGATTGACCTTACCCTAAAATTCCTATTGCATCTGAAAGTAGAAACTCGCGCGATTAGAACGGTATGTGTATTTTTTCCCTAGGCCATTCTGGTTAAGCGGTTCGAGCAGCAGAAGTGCGAAATATTTGTTGCCTTCTCAACCATTTCTTGGCTTCAAACTCCCATATCTCGCGAACGGATTGACCTAACCGAAAAATTGCTATTGCGTCTGAAAATAGAAACTCGTCCGGTTACAACGGTATGTGTATTTTTTCCCTAGGCCATTCTGGTTAAGCGGTTGGAGCAGCAGAAGTGCGAAATATTTGTTGCCTTCTCAACCATTTCTTGGCTTCAAACTCCCATATCCCGCGAACAGATTGACCTAACCCAAAAATTCCTGCTACGTCTCAAAGTAGAAACTCGCCCGATTACAACGGTATGTGTGTTTTTTCCCTAGGCCATTCTGGTTAAGCGTTTGGAGCAGCAGAATTGGGAAAAATTTGTTGTCTTCTCAACTATTTCTTAGCTTCAAACTACCATATCTCGCGAACGGATTAAGAAAACCCAAAAATTCCTGCTGCGTGTGTAAATAGAAACTCGCCCGATTACAACGGTATGTGTTTTTTTCCCTGGGCCAATCTGGTTAAGCGATTGGAGCAGCAGAAGTGCGAAAAATTTGTTGCCTTCTCAACCATTTCTTGGCTTAAAACTCCCATATCTCACGAACAGATTGACCTAACCCTAAAATTCCTATTGCATCTGAAAGTAGAAACTCGCCCGATTAGAACGGTATGTGTATTTTTTCCCTAGGCCATTCTGGTTAAGCGTTTGGAGCTGCTGACGTGCGAAAAATTTGTTATCTTGTCAACCATTTCTTCGCTTCAAAGTCCGATATCTCGCGAACGGATTGACCAAACCCAAAAATTCCTGCAGCGTCAGAACGTAGAAACTCGCCCGATTACAACGGTATGCGTATTTTCTCCCCAGGCCATTCGGGTTAAGCGTTTGGAGCAGCAGAAGTGCGAAAAATTTGTTGTCTTCTCAACCATTTCTTAGCTTCAAACTACCACATCTCGCGAACGGATTGACATAACCCAAAAATTCCTATTGCATCTGAAAGTAGAAACTCGCCCGATTACAACGGTATGTGTATTTTTTCCCTAGGCCATTCTGGATAAGCGGTTGGAGCAGCAGAAGTGCGAAATATTTGTTGCCATCTCAACCATTTCCTGGCTTCAAACTCCCATATCCCGCGAACAGATTGACCCAACCCAAAAATTCCTGCTGCGTCTCAAAGTAGAAACTCGCCCGATTACAACGGTATGTGTATTTTTTCCCTAGGCCAATCTGGTTAAGCGTTTGGAGCAGCAGAAGTGCGAAAAATTTGTTGCCTTCTCAACCATTTCTTGGCTTCAAACTCCCATATCTCGCGAACAGATTGACCTTACCCTAAAATTCCTATTGCATCTGAAAGTAGAAACTCGCGCGATTAGAACGGTATGTGTATTTTTTCCCTAGGCCATTCTGGTTAAGCGGTTCGAGCAGCAGAAGTGCGAAATATTTGTTGCCTTCTCAACCATTTCTTGGCTTCAAACTCCCATATCTCGCGAACGGATTGACCTAACCGAAAAATTGCTATTGCGTCTGAAAATAGAAACTCGTCCGGTTACAACGGTATGTGTATTTTTTCCCTAGGCCATTCTGGTTAAGCGGTTGGAGCAGCAGAAGTGCGAAATATTTGTTGCCTTCTCAACCATTTCTTGGCTTCAAACTCCCATATCCCGCGAACAGATTGACCTAACCCAAAAATTCCTGCTGCGTCTGAAAGTAGAAACTCGCCCGATTACAACGGTATGTGTATTTTCCCCCTAGGCCATTCTGGTTAAGCGACTGGAGCAGCAGAAGTGCGAAATATTTGTTGCCTTCTCAACCATTTCTTGGCTTCAAACTCCCATATCTCGCGAACAGATTGACCTAACCCCAGAATTCCTGCTGCGTCTCAAAGTAGAAACTCGCCCGATTACAACGGTATGTGTGTTTTTTCCCCAGGCCATTCGGGTTAAGCGTTTGGAGCAGCAGAAGTGCGAAAAATTTGTTGCCTTCTCAACCATTTCTTAGCTTCAAACTACCATATCTAGCGAACGGATTAACAAAACCCAAAAATTCCTGCTGCGTGTGTAAATAGAAACTCGCCCGATTACAACGGTATGTGTTTTTTTCCCTGGGCCAATCTGGTTAAGCGATTGGAGCAGCAGAAGTGCGAAAAATTTGTTGCCTTCTCAACCATTTCTTGGCTTAAAACTCCCATATCCCGCGAACAGATTGACCCAACCCAAAAATTCCTGCTGCGTCTCAAAGTAGAAACTCGCCCGATTACAACGGTATGTGTGTTTTTTCCCTAGGCCATTCTGGTTAAGCGTTTGGAGCAGCAGAATTGGGAAAAATTTGTTGTCTTCTCAACTATTTCTTAGCTTCAAACTACCATATCTCGCGAACAGATTGACCTAACCCAAAAATTCCTGCTGCGTCGCAAAGTAGAAACTCGCCCGATTACAACGGTATGTGTATTTTTTCCCTAGGCCATTCTGGTTAAGCGGTTGGAGCAGCAGAAGTGCGAAAAATTTGTTGTCTTCTCAACTATTTCTTAGCTTCAAACTACCATATCTCGCGAACGGATTGACATAACCCAAAAATTCCTATTGCATCTGAAAGTAGAAACTCGCCCGATTACAACGGTATGTGTATTTTTTCCCTAGGCCAATCTGGTTAAGCGATTGGAGCAGCAGAAGTGCGAAAAATTTGTTGCCTTCTCAACCATTTCTTAGATTCAAACTCCCATATCTTGCGACCGGATTGACCTAACCCAAAAATTCCTATTGCGTCTGAAAGTAGAAACTCGTCCGGTTACAACTGTATGTGTATTTTCTTCCTAGGCCATTCTGGTTAAGCGGTTGGAGCAGCAGAAGTGCGAAATATTTGTTGCCTTCTCAACCATTTCTTGGCTTCAAACTCCCATATCCCGCGAACAGATTGACCCAACCCAAAAATTCCTGCTGCGTCTCAAAGTAGAAACTCGCCCGATTACAACGGTATGTGTGTTTTTTCCCTAGGCCATTCTGGTTAAGCGATTGGAGCAGCAGAATTGGGAAAAATTTGTTGTCTTCTCAACTATTTCTTAGCTTCAAACTACCATATCTCGCGAACAGATTGACCTAACCCAAAAATTCCTGCTGCGTCGCAAAGTAGAAACTCGCCCGATTACAACGGTATGTGTATTTTTTCCCTAGGCCAATCTGGTTAAGCGATTGGAGCAGCAGAAGTGCGAAAAATTTGTTGCCTTCTCAACCATTTCTTGGCTTCAAACTCCCATATCTCGCGAACAGATTGACCTAACCCCAGAATTCCTATTGCATCTGAAAGTAGAAACTCGTCCGGTTACAACGGTATGTGTATTTTTTCCCTAGGCCATTCTGGTTAAGCGGTTGGAGCAGCAGAAGTGCGAAAAATTTGTTGTCTTCTCAACTATTTCTTAGCTTCAAACTACCATATCTCGCGAACGGATTGACATAACCCAAAAATTCCTATTGCATCTGAAAGTAGAAACTCGCCCGATTACAACGGTACGTGTATTTTTTCCCTAGGCCAATCTGGTTAAGCGATTGGAGCAGCAGAAGTGCGAAAAATTTGTTGCCTTCTCAACCATTTCTTAGATTCAAACTCCCATATCTTGCGACCGGATTGACCTAACCCAAAAATTCCTGTTGCGTCTGAAAGTAGAAACTCGTCCGGTTACAACTGTATGTGTATTTTCTTCCTAGGCCATTCTGGTTAAGCGGTTGGAGCAGCAGAAGTGCGAAATATTTGTTGCCTTCTCAACCATTTCTTGGCTTCAAACTCCCATATCTCGCGAACAGATTGACCTAACCCAAAAATTCCTGCTGCGTCTCAAAGTAGAAACTCGCCCGATTACAAAGGTATGTGTATTTTTTCCCAGACCACTCTGGTTAAGCGTTTGGAGCAGCAGAATTGCGA